>NC_029792.2:122641300-122662592 GCF_000816755.2 Arachis ipaensis
ATTTATTTTTTTAATATATATTGTTAGAATATAATTAGGATCAATTAGAATTATTTAATATATCTGAATATTTTTTATAAAATATTACGTCTTTATTATTACGATTCTCTTAACCCCTATAAATACCCTTCTATATTATATCATTCTACATAACTTAAATATACTCAATAATATACAAATTCTTTTTCCAAAAAAAATAATTGTAATTGATCCTATTTATATTCTCTCTCCACCGAGTCACTGACTCGTCAAGTACCGAAGCTCCGATTCCACCTCGAGTCCAACTCAATTAGCTCGATCGAAGAAGATGTGTAGCACCTTTGCCGCCGCCGCAGACTCTTCCATCTCCGGCGACGGTGACTCCCCCACTGCCGTCAAGATTATGCTATTCGGCATTAGGGTGGTGGTGGACTCCATGAGGAAAAGCTTCAGTATGAACAATCTGTCGCAGTACGTGCATCCTCAAGATGACTCCAACAACAACAAAGACGCTCCTCACAACTTCGGCAAGAACCGCGAGCGCGAGCGCAAGCGAGGTGTTCAGTGGACGGAGGAAGAGCACAAGCTGTTCCTGGTGGGATTGTAGCCTGGTGGGATTGCAGAAGGTAAGGAAAGGTGATTGGAGAGGGATCTCTAGGAACTACGTCAAGACTCGGACGCCCACGCAGGTCGCCAGCCATGCTCAGAAGTACTTCCTCCGCCGGAGCAATCTCAACCGCTGTCGCCGTAGATCCAGCCTCTTTGACATCACCACCGATTCGGTCCCTTCGATTCCAATGGAGGAAGAACAGATCCAGAACGGAGACAGTGTGCCTCATTCACAGCCTCTGTGCCCTGCAGCTCCTGAGAATAGCAACACCAATGGATTTCCGATGGTGCCGGTGTATCCGTTGGGGGTTGGTCCAGGTGTGATCAGTCGAAGCTGGGAATCCAATGGATGAACTAACTCTAAGACAGGCAAACATGGAGCTTAATGTGCAAACCAAGCTACTCCATCCGATTCCTGTTGCTTCAAATCCTAAAACATGCACCGTGTCTGATGTTCCCTCCGGCTCTAATTCGCCCCTCAACTTGCCAACATTGTCCCTGGGACTATCCTTCACATCTGATCAAAGACAGACTCCATCAAGACATTCGGCTTTCCATTCGATTCCGAGTTTAAATAACGGAGATAGCATCATAAGTGTTGCTTGATAGACATTATGTCTCTCATGGTTATTATAAAGTCCATGTCTAGAGCATCTTGGATTCACATATAGAAGATGTTTTATTATTGGGATAAGTTAAGAGAAAGATGTTGAAGGAAAAGGGCGATGGATCAGAGAAGGCAAAATGCAAAAGCTTAGGTTAATGAACTAAATTTAATCCTTCAGTTCCTTGTACAGAGTACAGACCCCGAGGTCCGGTTCCTTCTTTGTTTGCTCATGTTAATGTTTATGACCTTATTAAAAATATATATATAATTCTAATCGATCCTAATTAATCATAATTATATTCTAACATATATAAGTTATAATTTATTGAAATAGAATTATAGATTATGTTTTTATTATTTGAGCCAGTTCGTGAACTCGAGCCCGCTCATGAGTTTTTGTTGAGTCAAACTTGAGCTTACGAAATATGCTCAATTGTTGATGAGTCGAACCGTGAACTAAGCTTAATTTTCGTGAGCCGAGCTTGAACTTGGTCTAACTGGACTCACTTCCAGCCTAAGTGTACAAATCTGATACAATCACATTGTATTTTGTCTTATCTCGTTTATAGAACATTGTAAATAAAATACGTATATTCTTATTTTTTTTATACTATAAACGAGATAACAGATAAGATGAATTTTCATAAAAATATTATAAATTATATATTTTATAAATAAAAGATTTTTATTTATTTAAAAAAATCTATTTTTTTTACCAAAGATAGGAGACTCGAACCCGCAACCTCTTAATTGAGTATAGGGAGACTATGTCATTTGAGCTATATCTCAATGAGTTATAACTCAAATGGCATAATCTCTCTATACTCAATTAAGAGGTTACGAGTTCGAGTATCTTATCTTTGATAAAAAAAAATCTGTTAATTGAAATGATGTATGATATTTTATATATTTTTAATTTATATCTTATATTTTAACCTATACTATTTACATAAATAATTGATTTAATAACTAATTTTTTATATACACATAACATAATTGATAACTACGCATTTATTTATAAATGTATCTAATTTAAATAGTAATAATCTAAAACTTCTATAAGTTACAAGTTGTAACAAAATAAAAAACGTGTAACCAATTGGATACATATGTTATACAGTTATAGAGTAGGAAAATTTTGGAATATGAAAATTGGACAACAAATAGAAAAATTTTCACTATACAAATTGACAAACATGTGGACCATTTTGACTATAACCAATAGGAGCACGTTTTAGAATTAATGGACAAAATTTCGCCTCAAAACAACATAGGACAAGTGATGTTTTGCCTTCTCCACACAAGCGTGACTACTTTTCAGCAGAGAGTTGAGTTGGAAGAAAAAAAATGTTGTTAGAATGATAGTTGGTAAAGAAGCTTAAGGGTCAAGAATTAAGACAACAATGTTGCTACTTTAAGGAAAAGCAAAAAAATGTAAAACAATTGACTTGCCACACTTGTCGGCCGCAGTGAAAGAAATGTAGCTCAACTATTGTTCCAAGATTTCTTCTTCTATATATTATTGTTGTCTCTTCCATTACAACATATGCAAATAAAAAGGCTCAAAGTATATTATTGGACTATGCATACTGATGATGGATATGACGTAACAACTGACTGTACAGAGATAGAGATTGGAATTTGACACACCCACAGATACCTGCTTCTTCTGACACGTGCTCTTGTAGGACACGTCATTCTTTATGAAATAATAAAGATATTTTTGAAGCACAGTAGGTATTTTGAAATATGAAATATGCGTAAAAATATCTCATATTGATACATAATTTTACATGTCAAGTGCTATTTCTCATGAAATTCTAGAAGTATTTTTGAAGCACAACAGAATTTGGAATTTTGGATTATGCAGTATGCACAGGGGCATTGATATTAACACATAGTTTTACATGCCCATTTGATTTATGATGGTTTTCAGTGACTAAGAGAAGGCTGAAGACTTTTTGCCTTTTTATCTCATACCCGGTCACGAGACTTTTTCTTTTGTCTCGTATCCAGCCATAAGACTATTCTTTTTGTCTCGTCGACCAGCACGAGATATTTTTCAATTTTATCTCTTGGGCAGCAGAAACAGAAATGTAGTAGAAGAGAGGAAGAATTACACCAAGATATATCTTGGTTCAGCTGCTAAGTACAGTGCAGCCTACATCCAGTCTCCATCACAACAATGATGAAATTTCACTATAATCATCTTTGATTACAAACACCAATTCTCCCTAGGAACTACCCTTCCTATCCGGGACAAGTCCAGAATCTAAAACCCCAATCCTGAACTTGACTTGGTTACTGCCAAGCTTTCAACTGCTAAGTGCTAACCCAACTCGCAAGGAGATTCTCACAGATTCATGAAACATAATATAGATGTACAAAGGACCTCTAAGGACATCTATGGCTTTTTCTTTTAATTTTGCACTCTCTGCCTTTTTCCGCTCTATGGCTTTTTCTTTACAAACCTCATTGTTTGCCTTTTTTCCATGAGACTCAAGACAGACAAAATTAAACAGAAAAATACAAAACAAAAAATATTGAAGGAGAAGAAATTCTGTTAGCTTAGGTAACTATGAGAACACTGTGCCTTGCATTCTCACTCCTTTATCCTTGAATCAAACCCTGACTGTTCACCCTTACTTATAGGGAGAAGCCTCAAAGGTTGAAAACCAAACAAACCAAGCTAATCTTCTTCTTTTTCAAAACAGAACCAGTTCAGCCAGAAAGAGAGAAGAGATAACACATGCAAAACCCAACATGCAATTACCTCTAGTCATTCCTTGGTCACTAACAATCATCAATCTGAGCCTTCCATCTTGTCTTGCTCTCCAAGATGAACTTCTAGCCCTTGATGCATGCTTGATGATAACTTCATCTGCTCCAATCACTGCCCCTTCCATCACGTAGCCACTGTAGCTACCTTCTGTGGTGGTTGAGCAGAATCAGAGACAAGTCATCCTTCCAATGATCTTCTTCTCTGACCAAAATCTTCTCTTCCATTTTTGGTATGGAGAAGGCAAGATCTCTTCACCAAATCTTACCATAAGTGATGAGAATCTTAGCCACAGCATACTTTTAGTTTTGTTTTTCTTGTCATCATTGTGATGGTCTTGTAGCGTGCTTCTTCTTCTTTTCGGTGGCTAGCTTTAGCTTCCATGGTTGCTGCTGTGGTATGACCGAAAAAAAAGAAAGAGTAGAGAGAGAAGAAAGAAAAGACAAAGCTATGAGTAATGAGTGTTATCACAAATAAATTAATTAAGATCAACTCCCCATGCTTTTGTGTAGTAGCGTGTAAGCTACATTAAAGCCATCACATCACTTTCTCTCTCTCATTTATGTTTCCAATGCTAGCAAATTAAATTTTGAAATCCATCCCAAAGTAAGAAATGGGATCCGTTGGAAGCATTGAAACAAAACATTTGCTTTCTTTCTTAATTTGATTCGGACCATGCAAGCTTGCCTTCAAGCAATTTAATTTTGGGCTTAGTCCAACATGGTTCTCGTCCAATTAATCACAAATTGCGTCTACCACTTAATATACCATACTTTAAACAGAGCTAGATACTTAAAAGCACATTGGGCTTGCAGTAATAAGTCAAACTGGCCCAATAAAATAATTCAGCCAACATAATCATATTTAACATCAAGGCTGAAGGTAAGATGCATATATGGGTTTGCAACAGTTTTCCTTTATTTTCGGCCTAAACAGAACCTGCATAGCAAAAATTAATTTAATCAACATATATGAATTAATATTTTTGCAATTAATAATGTTTAGTTATCACAAATGTTAATTTAGAGTTTTCCAAACTCATCAATCTCCCCCTTCATGACAAACATTATTAAAATTGAAATAGAAAGAAATTAAAGATTAGAGTATAGAATACTCCCTTTGCAGATTAGTATTTCTTCCCTTTTCAAATGTTACAAGGCTCCCCCTTAATGTATACTATTTTACCAAGGGAAGCTTTATACCTGTAACTTTAGAAATCAAGCTTAGGCAACTATGTTATTCAATATATTAATTTTTGAGATGTTGAATGCTTAATTTATGAGCAGATTTGGATGACAAACAAAACTCTTTTGTTATCATAAAAGTGATTTTTCTGCTCAAGCGCATACAAAAACAATTTGGTACAAACAAAGATTGATGTTTCCTAAAACTGCTTTTCAAGCTATTTTGAAACTATTTTTCAATTAACAAATCAGAGCAAATTAATCATAGCAAGAAAAATATTTCTAATCAAGCATGATCATCTCAAACCATAGCAACTATTCAGATTTTTCATGTCACAGCTTAAAGGAACTGCCAAAAATAAATTCAAAACAGCAAACATTTTATCAAGGTAAATTAAATGCATTACAAACGCAGCAAACAAACATTTTACCAAGATAAGTCAAAATAAATTACAAACATCAAGCAGCAGCAATCAAGATAGAACAGCTGCATCATCAAACATATCATCACAACAAGATATTGAAACTTGAAACAAGTAAGATCATGAATCCACAAAGGATTTCATCCCCTGTTATATTATGTTAATTTCAATTTTCCAGCATTTCTCCCCCTTTTGGTATCAAGGGGCACCTGCAAAAGATGACATATAGAACAAAATATCCAAAATATACCCAAAGTGTCAAGAGTGTTTCACAGTGACAAATATCTATAGTACCAAAATAAACTACTACAATTTCAGATTGAGCCGTCATAAGCCAAATATCAATAAACAGAAAAGAAACAGGGATTAATCATCAGATAAATGAAACTCAGGTTCCTCAGCCTCTTCTTCATTAGCAGCACCCAACTCTTCCTCAAAGCTTTGTAACATCAGACTCACTCTATCCTTGCACCTCATCCAAGCCCTCTCATTCTCATAGGCTAGCTTGCGGGCCGCCTTATGGGATTGTACCATCAGCTCCGACATGTTTGAGAATTCAGTGAGGATTTCTTTGATTGATTTTGTTGCCTTGGAAGACTTAGGCCGACTCTCAAAGTCACTATTCGAGGCTACAGATTTCTTCCCTTTTGTTCCCTTCACAGCTCCTCCTCCTTTGATCATAGATACCTTATTTTCTACAGCTTCATTTAGGAGATCAATTTTAAAATATTTAAAAATACTTGTTAAAAACAAGCCATAAGGTAGATTCTCCTTTTTGGTGCTCTTAACTGATTCCCACATGTGTCTGATCATAAGGTAACCAAATGATATAGGAGTAGATGTAACAAGAGCAAAATGTATGAGAGAGTCAGAAAAGGTTACTCTGTTATGGGAACCACTTTGAGGGGTCAGAATGGTGCCGTCCAAGCCAGATAAATTTTTACAAATATGTTGCAGGACGATTTTGTACGTGACCCCAACCTGGGAGTCCAACTTCTCAGCCATATAAGCTCTTGGCCCCGCATCCGTATAGCCCAGGACAGTTCCAATTACCTCAGTGTTCAGAGTTATGTAAACCTTCTTGACATAGGAGTGGATGGTGCCATCAATCAGCCGCATGTTGGCATAGAACTCACATACCAAACCGGGATAGACCGATTTCGAAATATGAAGCAGTGGTGTCCATTGAAGAAGTTCAAACCAAGGTTCTGAAAACCGAACCGGTCATCGAATCGCTCTAGCTACTGGTTCACTGGTTTATAGATTTAACCGGTTCAACCGTGGTTGAACCGAAAAAACTGTTTTATAATAAAATAATAAATAAAATATAAATAAGCACATAAAAATATAAATATAGTCTAATCTAAACTTTAAAATATCATTCAAATTAAAAGTACTACATAAACCAAAACGTTATAATCTCATTCAAATACAAATTCAAAATCAAAAGTCAACAAACAAAACAACCAATCAAACATAAAATAGCAGCATCAAAATGATCCAAGTTTGTCATCAATCATCAAAATCCTCCATAACTTGCTGCAGATTTGCGTCATTGATTTCATCACCTTCATTTTCACTACTTGAACCAGAAAAACCAAGTGGTGCAGCATAAAATGTACTAGTACTCCCACCACCACCACCACCACCTTGATCTAAATCAGCATCAATATCATCTAAGAAAATATAACACATTATCAATAAATTAAAGATCAAAGCTATTGTAATTTATTGTCTGATCAATAAACTATAATACTCACCAAGCAAGTCTTCAATATTACTTGGAAGATCATGCTCTTTTTCAACAACCTCTTCCGTCACCCAAAAATCAACCTTATCAATAGTTTCAATATCGATTGGATCATATTGCAACTTTTGCTTTCTTTTTTTTTCTTTCCTTCCTAACAAATTAAATACAATATATGATAAGCCTGGTATATTAACTATACAAAATCTAATGATATGAAATGAAAGGATGAAATATATATTACCTGGATTTAAGACTCAAATTATATGTAACATACACAATATCACTTAGCCTATCATACTCCAATCTATTCCTTCTTGTTGTATGAATTTGATCAAAAAGACTCCAATTCCTTTCACACCCTGAAGAAGCAGATGCTTGGCTAAGAATGTGAACTACCATTTTTTGTAAACATGGAACAGAACTACCAAACAACATCCACCATTCATCTACAAATTACAATTCCATATCTCAAGTATTAGTTATCAAATTAAGAAAACCAAAACATAAAATAAGTAAATAACTAAAACTTATTATCAAACAGATATTATTACTAGATTGAAGTTTTTTTGCAGCTGGAACAGCTTCAAGCCTATCAAAGCTTTCCTTTTAATCTCTATATAAATGTATTTTTTTCATTGCCTCAACTGAATCTAAATTATTAACCTTGCAATGCAATGTAACAAGATCAAGTAAAGCTCGCATGATCTCAGGTGCTTCTCTATAATTTTCAGAAAAAAAGCAAGTAGGATTCAAGTAATAGGCTACTGCATGGAGATTTTTTTTCAAATGTTTGTCCCATCTTGAGTTGATAATCTCTGTGTAAGGTTGATATGCATTCTTCCTATGCTTGAACATTTCTTTGATTCCATTTTTTGACCTCAACATACCTTCATAAACAATTCCCAATGATGGTTTATCATCGGCATCTACCAACCTCAGCAATTTAATCAACAGACTCACAATTTGGCATGCAGTAAAACAATCATCCCAAAATTTATTGTCTAGGATAATTGCACTCACAGCTCTACAATTAGCACTCCTTCCTAATTTGTGTCCGGTAAAGTGTGGATCTACAACCAATGATTGTAAATGCGATTTGCGCTAAAAAATACTCATCAATGTGAGGAAGACAGTGGCAAAACGAGTTGCACCTGGACGAACAATCTCCCTCTAATCAGTTCTTTGTCTTAGCCAAGACAAGAACACCGAATAATTATACACAAACACGGTAATCTTCGAAGCACGAGTTGCAAGGCTAGAAATATGTGGCATGCTGCTTATATCTTTTAGGATAAGATTCAAGCAATGACCAGCACAAGGTAACCAGTGAATATTTTCAAATTTCTTATTAATAAGCCTACTAGCAGCAACATAATTCGCAGCATTATCGGTCACTACATGAATAATATTATCAGGTCCAATCCATTCAATCACCTCTGAAAACAAGTCACACAAGCTTGAAGCATTTTTAACCATACTTGAGGCATCTACAGATTTCACAAAGCACAACCCTTTCTTACAATAAACCAAAAAATTAATCATACTAGAAGTTTGTGACTGATTTTCGTTACTCGCGGGAGGAAGAGAACGTTCATTCAAAGCAAAATTATTTTCAGCATTATTATTCCTAGGTAGTTCTTGGTTGATACTTTCATCCATACCTAAACATTACCAGAAATCCAACCCAATAATCTCAACTCTAAAGTTCACAAGAAATGAACAAACAACATCCAAAATTGAAAATTCAAAGTTTAGCAGTTCATCATGTCTCAAAATCAGAGTTCACAAAATCATGTCACAAAATCAAAGTTCACAAAATCATGTCACAAAATCAGAGTCCATCATGTCACAAAATCAAAGAGCTACTCAATGAACAGAGTTCACAATATCAGATTTCATCACAGTATTAGAGACTCAGAGTTCATCATGCAACAGTTATTCAGTCATTCAGTGATTCAATCAAACAATCATAACTTCATAACTAAAATAAAAATTACCTGGAACTCGAAGGCTTTCTCTCAGAGCTCGAAGGCACCTTGAGGCTTCAGGCTTCAACGCTTCAACCGAACATGCAGTAGGCCAGTAGGGAGAGTGGGAGACAGACAGCGACGACGAGTGGTGACTGGTCGAAGGAAGTGATTGCTCGACGGAGCTAACTGCGCGACGGCGAACCCGTGTGGTCGTGCGAGCCGGTGAGATCGCGATGGCGTTCTCTACTTCTCTCTGAACCTTGATGAGAATGAAGCTGAACTGTGAAAGGAAAAGTGAGAAGGGCGAAGGGATTAGGGATTCAGACTCAGCGTTCATCATTTAGGGTTTCAGAGCTCCAAACGACAGCGTTTTGCTGCACAGCTCAAAAATCGGTTGGGTCACGGTTCGGTTCGACCGACCGATTACCAGCCGGTTCACCGGTTCAACTCCGGTTTCTAGATTTTATGGTTTTCCTTATTGTTCGAACCGTTTTACTGCCCAATTCACGGTTCGACCAGCCGGTTCAAACAGAGGAGCAACGCTGATACCTTTGTTTGTGAGTAAGTCGAGATTGACTAGATAGGTGGCACAAAGATGGAGTTTTTTCAAAACCTCCTTATGGAATTCATAAGAGGCACAAGAGTTGAACATGGCTGGATCAAAGTGAGAATGTGGTTTGTTGAACTTGTTTTTGAAATCTAATCATGGTTCTGAAAATCGGTTCGAACCGGCCGATCGAACCGGTCAAACCATGAACCGGGCAGTAAAACGATTCGAACATTGAGAAAAACCGTAAAATCTGGAAACCGGAGTTGAACTGGTGAACCGGCCGATAACCGGTCGTTCGAACCGAACCGTGACCCGGCCGATTTTTGAGCTATGCAGCAAAACACTGCCGTTTGGAGCTCTGAAACCCTAAATGATGAACGCTGAGTCTGAATCCCTAATTCCTACGCCCTTCTCACTTTCCCTTTCACAGTTCAGCTTCACCATTCTCATCAAGGTTCAAAGAGAAGTAGAGAACGCCATCACGATCTCACCGGCTCACACGGCCACACGGGTTCGCCGTCGCGCAGTCATGTCCGTCGCGCAGTCAGCTCCGTCGAGCAATCACTTCCTTCGACCAGTCACCACTCGGCGTCGCTGTCTGTCTCCTACTCTCCCTACTGGCCTACTGCATGTTTGATTGAAGCGTTGAAGCCTCAAGCCTCAAGGTGCCTTCGAGCTCTGAGAGAAAGCCTTCGAGTTCCAGGTAATTTTCATTTTAGTTATGAAGTTATGATTGTTTGATTGAATCACTGAATAACTGTTGCATGATGAACTCTGAGTCTCTGATACTGTGATGAAATCTGATACTGTGAACTCTGTTCATTGAGTAGCTCTTTGATTTTGTGACATGATGAACTCTGAATTCTGAAACTGTGAACTCTGATTTTGTGACATGATTTTGTGAACTCTGATTTTGTCAACTCTGATTTTGAGACATAATGAACTGCTAAACTTTGAATTTTCAATTTTGGATGTTGTTTGTTCATTTGTTGTGAACTTGAGAGTTGAGATTATTAGGTTGGATTGTTGGTAATGTTTAGGTATGGATGAAAGTATCAACCAAGAACTACCTAGGAATAATAATGCTGAAAATAATTCTGCTTCGAATGAATGTTCTCTTCCTCCCGTGAGTAACGAAAATCAGCCACAAACTTCTAGTGTTCGGGAAAAATCTGATCTTGCTTGGAGATACGTTGCTTTACAAAATATAAATGAAAAACCGTATTACCAATCCTTATTTTGTCTGAGTACTTTTGGGGGCGGGGGAATTAATAGAATGAAAAAGCATTTGGCGAAAATAGGTGGAGACATTAAGAAATGTTCTAAGGTCCCGTATGATGTAGAAAAACAAATGGAAGGATTATTGAAAGAGATTCAGAAAAGTAAAACTAGTAAAAGGAAAGTAAGTTTCAACGAAGAGGGTACCGATGAGTGTGAGGATGCAATTGATGAAGCAATAGCGCAAGAAGAACAACAAACTCCAAGTCAGTTACCAACTAAGGAGGTTATTGGAGGCGATCTAAAAAAAGAAAGTAAAAACCATTATTCCTCCTATGTTTGCACCAAGAACAACTCCGAGAAGTCAACAAGTCTGAAAAGCGTGTTTCAAAACGAAGAGGCGCTTCATGAAGTTGATAAGCGAGTGGCTAGATGGCTAATGGATTGTAGGATTCCTTTCAATGCGGTTATGTCACCCCTTTTTCAAGATACGCTGGATGGTGTAGCTGGCTTTGGGCCTGGTCATAAAGGTCCTTCTTACGACTCTTTGAGGGTTAACTTATTAGCCGATCTCAAAAGGGAGTGTCAAATGGTTGTTGAAAGCTATAGGTCTGCTTTGAAAGAAACTGGATGTACTCTCATGGCTGATGGTTGGATAGATCAAAGGCAAAGAACGTTGATTAATTTTTTGGTTTATTGTAAGAAAGGGTTGTGCTTTGTGAAATCTGTAGATGCCTCAAGTATGGTTAAAAATGCTTCAAGCTTGTGTGACTTGTTTTCAGAGGTAATTGAATGGATTGGACCTGATAATATTGTTCATGTAGTGACCGATAATGCTGCAAATTATGTTGCTGTTGGTAGGCTTATTAATAAGAAATTTAAAAATATTCACTGGTCACCTTGTGCTGCTCATTGCTTGAATCTTATCCTAAAAGATATAAGCAGCATGCCACATATTTCTAGCCTTGCAACTCGTGCTTCGAAGATTATCGTGTTTGTGTATAATCATTCGGTGTTCTTGTCTTGGCTAAGACAAAGAACTGATTGGAGGGAGATTGTTCGTCCAGGTGCAACTCGTTTTGCCACTGTCTTCCTCACATTGATGAGTATCTTTGAGCGCAAATCGCATTTACAATCATTGGTTGTTGATCCACACTTTACCGGACACAAATTAGGAAGGACTGCTAATGGTAGAGCTGTGAGTGCAATTATCCTAGACAATAAATTTTGGGATGATTGTTTTACATGCCAAATTGTGAGTCTGTTGATTAAATTGCTGAGGTTGGTAGATGCCGATGATAAACTATCATTGGGATTTGTTTATGAAGGTATGCTGAGGTCAGAAAATGGAATCAAAGAAATGTTCAAGCATAGGAAGAATGCATATCAACCTTACACAGAGATTATCAACTCAAGATAGGACAAACATTTGAAAAAAAAAATCTCCATGCATCAGCTTATTACTTGAATCCTGCTTGCTTTTTTTCTGAAAATTATAGAGAAGCACCTGAGGTCATCCGAGCTTTACTTGATCTTGTTACATTGCATTGCAAGGTTAATAATTTAGATTCAGTTGTAATGAAAGAAATACACTTATATAGAAATCGAAAGGAAAGTTTTGATAGGCCTGAAGCTGTTCCAGCTGCAAAAAAACTTCAACCTGGTAATAATATCTGTTTGATAATAAGCTTTAGTTATTTACTTATTTTATGTTTTGGTTTCCTTAATTTGATAACTAATACTTGAGATATGGAATTGTAACTTGTAGATGAATGGTGGAGGTTGTTTTGTAGTTCTGCTCCATATTTACAAAAAATGGCAGTTCGCGTTCTTAGCCAAGCATCTGCTTCTTCAGGGTGTGAAAGGAATTGGAATCTTTTTTATCAAATTCATACAACAAGAAGGAATAGATTGGAGCATGATAGGCTAAGTGATATTGTGTATGTTACATATAATTTGCGTCTTAAATCCAGGTAATATATATTTCATCCTTTCATTTCATATCATTAGATTTTGTATAGTTAATATACTAGGCTTATTATATATTGTATTTAATTTGTTAGGAAGGAAAGAAAAAAAGGAAAGCAAAAGTTGCAATATGATCCAATCGATATTGAAACTATTGATAAGGTTGATTTTTGGATGACGGAAGAGGTTGTTAAAAAAGAGCATGATCTTCCAAGTAATATTGAAGACTTGCTTGGTGAGTATTATAGTTTATTGATCAGATAATAAATTACAATAGCTTTGATCTTTAATTTATTGATAATGTGTTATATTTTCTTAGATGAGATTGATGCTGATTTAGATCAAGGTGGTGATGGTGGTGGTGGAAGTACTAGTACATTTTATGCTTTTTCTGGTCCAAGTAGTGAAAATGAAGGTGATGAAATCAATGACGCAAATCTGCAGCAAGTTATGGAGAATTTTGATGATTGATGACAAACTTGGATCATTTTGATGCTGCTATGTTATGTTTGATTGGTTGTTTTGTTTGTTGACTTTTGATTTTGAATTTGTATTTGAATGAGATTATAACGTTTTGGTTTATGTAGTACTTTTAATTTGAATGCATAACACCAGGGAGCCAACAAATATGGAGTCATTAGATTTCAAAAACAAGTTCAACAAACCACATTCTCACTTTGATCCGGCCAGGTTCAACTCTTGTGCCTCTTATGAATTCCATAAGGAGGTTTTGGAAAAACGTCATCTTTGTGCCACCTATCTAGTCAATCTCGACTCACTCACAAACAAAGGTATCCATAAGGAGGTTTTGGAAAAACGCCATTTTTGTGCCACCTATCTAGTCAATCTCGACTCACTCACAAAGGTATCTGCGTTGCTCCTCTGTTTGAACTTCTTCAATAGACACTGCTACTTCATATTCAGAAACCGGTCTATCCCGGTTTGGTACGTGAGTTCTATGCCAACATGCGTCTGATTAATGGCACCATCCACTCCTATGTCAAGAATGTTTACATAACACCGAGGCAATTGGAACTGCCCTGGGCTATACGGATGCAGGGCCAAGAGCTTATATGGCTGAGAAGTGGGACTTCCAAGTTGGGGTCACATACAAAATCGTCCTGCAACATATTTGTAAAAATTTATCTGGCTTGGATGGCACCATTCCGACCCACAAAGCCCTCGGCCCTACAAACTCTCTGCTTCACAGGATCATCACTCACATCCTGACCCCTTAAAGTGGTTCCCATAACAGAGTAACATTTTCTGACTCTCTCATACTTTTTGCTCGTTACATCTACTCCTATTTCATTTGGTTACCTTATGATCAGACACATGTGGGAATCAGTTAAGAGCACCAAAAAGGCAAATCTGTCTTATGCCATGTTTTTAACAAGTATTTTTGAATATTTTAAAATTGATCTCCTAAATGAAGCGGTAGAAAATAAGATATCTATGATCAAAGGAGGAGGAGCTGTGAAGGGAACAAAAGAGAAGAAATCTGTAGCCTCAGATAGTGACTTTGAGAGTCGGCCTGAGTCCTCCAACGCAACAGAATCAATCAAAGAAATCCTCACTGAATTCTCAAACATGTCGAAGCTGATTATCTAATCATTTTTAAAAAATTATTTTTTTCCTAATAAATATTAAAATAAACAATTTAAAATATTTCAAATTTAGACAAAAAAAAAAAAACAAAAGAAAATACACGCATTTCTTTTTTAATGTATTCATCTTCTTGAATGCTGCCAATGGATTCTAGCTTATACCACGAAGATTCTGATTAAGGAATCCAAGAGATACTCATTCAATCGAAGGTAGAACGGGAGTGGTTGTCAGGCATGCGTTCATAGATTGAGAATGGTGATGAGTGTCACAGATCATCACATTCATCATATTGAAGTACGAATGAACATCTTAGATAGAAACAAGCGTGTTTGAATAGAAAACAGAAATAATTGCATTAATTCATCGAGACACAGCAGAGCTCCTCACCCCCAACAATGGAGTTTAGAGACTCATGCCGTCAAAGAGTACAAAGTTCAGATCTAAAAATGTCATGAGGTGCAAAATAAATCTCTAAAAGTTGTTTAAATACTAAACTAGTAACCCAGGTTTACAGAAAATGAGTAAACTAAGATAGATGGTGCAGAAACTATGAAGCACGGATTCTCCTATGGTGCCGGCGTATCCGTGTCGGACACGAATCCGACACCGATACTCGACGGATACTTCAAACGAGCGTATTGGTGGTGTGTCTTCTTACGGTGCAGAATTTTGGTGAAGCTGTCACGAATCCGAACGAGTCCGATCCGATTTTGTGGTTTTATGGTCCAATTAACCGATTTTTTTCTAATTTTAAAATATTTTAAAATTAAAACAAATCAAAATTTAAATTAAAAAAAAATTGGTATATGTTCATACTAATCTCCGACTTTTATCTAGAATGGGTGAAGATTATAAAAAAGGAGATACCAGTATGTGGGACGTCAGAGTTGATGACAACAGTCCAGATCTGAGTGAGGTTTCGTATTTATCTTTAGATGAACCAAACATAGAAGCTGTGGTATTTGCGGATGATGGACTTGGAGGTGAAAAAATTGATACATTTTCTATTAGCGAGATGGCAAGAGTAGATTAAAATTTTTTATTTTTTTAATAATTGCATAATTTTTAGACTTTTTTATACAACTATATTTTCTCTTATATTTACAATATGCTATTTTATTAATTTAATATATTATTTAAATTTTAATTCACAACGTATCCTAAACGTGTCGTATCCAATTTTTTATAAAAAGAACGTGTCGGCGTATCCGTGTCGTGTCGTGTCCGTATCGCGTGTCGTATCGGTGCTTCCTAGCCATAAACACTATTATTTTAAAAGTTTGACGCTATAATGATATAAAATATGAAGTTAAGACAAAAGTGTTGCTACTTTAAAGGAAAGCATGAAAATGTAATACCATTGACTTACCACACTTGTCGCGGTGGAAGCAATTTTCAGATCCTCCAGTTCTGTATTGAAACATTTCAGAATCATTCAATAACTAACGAAGAAAAGTACCCTAAACCAAATGCAACAACATTAGAAGTGCATACAATGCTTTTTGAAGAACAGGCACAAGGAAAATGTTCTACTAATTCATACCTGCAAATTCCACAGCCGCCGCAATGGTATTGTTTCTTAGATACCTGCAGCAAATAAATTAAATAATATAATAGTATCATCTCGTACATTCTATGTGTCGATTTTTCAAAAGAGCCATTAAGAAAGAAATTGAGTGAATTTTTATTTTCTTTAGATGTGTTTGGATGAAAGAAAAATAAGAAGGAAAGAAATAGTATAAAAAAACAATTTTACTCTTATGTTATAAAATATATTAAAAAAAATAAAAGGATAATATTAGAAGTAAAGAGAGAGAATTATTTTTCTCTCCATTTTTTCTCCATTGTTGGAGGAAAAGAAAATTGGTGGGTCCCACCAATATTTTTCTATCCCATTTTCTTTTCTCTCCCATTTCTCCTTCAACCAAACAAAGGAAATAACTATTTTCCTTTCAATTTCTTTCTCTTCCTTTTCCTTTCTCCCATTTTCACCTCAAACAAACACACCAAGGGATCGTCAGCTCAAGAACGAAATACTCACATCGTCATCAAAAAGCTTGCATGTCCCGCAAAAGTACTTCCCCATACAAATGTCATATAAATTATAATAATACACAATAATAGTTTGAAGCTGCAGCGATTATTAGTCTTATTTGAATTTAAGTTTATGTGTTGAGTCGCTCTCCTAGAATTTCCTCACCTGTTAGTTAAGATTTTATTTTATACAGAGGGATAGGAGTTGTATCTGAGTTTTATTTGAATCCTTTTGTATGATATTTATTAATCTTACTAACTATGTGACTAGTATTGCTTGGAAATCTTTGATATATGATTTTAATTAATAGAAACAAAATTTTTCGGCTTTTCTTAAAAATTGAAATACGAAATCGAACTAAAAGCTCGGTATTAAATAGTAAATACGGAAAACAGGTCAATAACACCTCATTTTTAGTACGATTATGACGTGCTGAAAGTTAGGGTGTTACAATTAGCTTCAGAATTCCTTTTAACTATGCAACTTTTTCTTTCTTCTATGTCTATGAACACTTGTGCTTACTCGCATGCAGATCAAGGGGGGAGGTAAGCATAGGCCTTCACCCCCAACTTTTTTTTAACAAAGTTAACAATTCATATATAAAGTTTTATTTATTTTTCTCATGATATTATATTAATAACATATTAAGTAAATTCATTAAAACAATTATATTTTATATTTTTTTTTCAAAAAATATATTTTAAATGCATATAACAAAATTATTAGAATAATTTATTTATATTATTTTATAACATATTTATTTATAATATGAAGCATAAAAATATAACTTCCTATCACAATAATCCTCAACAAAGTAAACTAATAAAAAAATAGATAATTTTTATATTTTATTGAATCCAAAATATAAAAAAAAATTATAAGAATTAAGATAGTTTTTTTATATAACAAACACTTATTAATATTTTTTAATAAAAAAAATATCTAATCTAATATTATTCTTCTAATAGAGAGTTTCAAGTTAGTGGAATTCCAACATGTCATGAAGCAGAACTATGGATGCACTGTTCATTTACATGACATACATTCATGGCTCACCATGGTTATGCCATTGCCATTATATCTTCTTAATATATTTTTTTTAACCATTATTTTTATGGACAGATTTTATCGTTTCTTATTGCATTTTTCAGTAAGTTGTTAGTGGAATTCTAGCATGTCATGAAGCAGAACTATGGATGCCCTGTTCATTTACATGACATACATTCATGGCTCACCATGGTTATGCCATTGCCATTATATCTTCTTAATATTTTTTTTTAACTATTATTTTTATGGACAGATTTTATCGTTTCTTATTGCATTTTTCAGTAAGTTGTTTTTTTCTGATTGTTTTATACCGCTAACTTTCATTTTTGAAATTTGAATTCAAAATAAAGATTCATTTACCCCTTACAGAATTATCAAAGATGGCCTTTTCTCAATTTTTTTTTCAGTTCTTCTCACTCTTGCTCTTTCCCATTCCATCCAATCATCTGATCTGTTTTTCAAATTTGTCCTTCAAAATTTAAATTTACTCAGCATCATTTTTCCATACGTAGCATCATTTTTCCATACGTTATTACCATTCTGTCATAAGTTATCCTCTCACCTTTACCCAATTATTTCTTCTCCTTACTCTTGCTCTCCCTATCATTTGTGTGGATTGATTGATGAAGCGGAGCAGATCGGTGGAAAAAAACTGACCGGCGGCCGCAGAAAACACATGTAGCGAGACTAGGCAAGCAGAGAGCACAGCAGCGGCACAAGAACACAACGATAAGATCTAACCGGTGGCAAGAACAGATTTGATGTTCAGGGGATGTACATGGCCACTGAGCTTTCAACGTCGGCAGCAGCAGAGACTAAAAGAGGTCACTGCAAAATGTCGCTGGTCGATTACTCTTCTTCCTTTCTTTTTGAAGTCAGCATTTGATTGATAGGTTAATAGCTTTCTTTTTATTTTATTTTTTTGTAATAGTAATTTTATATTCTTTTAACTTGAGAGTGGCGTTACTATTTCTAAAATATTTCTTAACTCTGTCCGGCTGAAAAAAAAAATTGAAACATCATTACATTGTTATATTCCTTGCAATTGAAACATTTTTTTGTAATATTGTTTGTTGGAGTTAAATGATAAATTAGTAGCTTTTTTTTTCTCTGTATTTATGTTGAGGCATACTTTTTTAGATAAGCAAAGGAGTAATCAAGAAGCCAATTGGAGAGAGGCACACAGAAGAGATGGAGATTTTCTGCTACATTTCTTTTTCTTCATGGCATGCTCCTGACAACCAGGGCCCATTATACTTTCCCTTTACTCTTATTTTAATCTATAATGTTAGCTATGAAGTTAGGTTGTTCAAAGTTTAGAATCTTTAAATGTTGTTTACCTTCCAACTTCATTTAAAAGTTTTAAATTTTGTGATCTTTGCCATGGTTTATTTTTTTATAAATAAATTGGTTTCGGGTGCAAGATGAAGGAGCAACCTGACTCCGCTGATTTCAAAGCAAAAACATGATAGTAGTCTTTATTTAGCATCTTATTAAATTCATTTTTACTTTGAAAAATGACGGTCTATATTTAGTTATTTACATAGATTTGTATTCAAATTTTATGTTTTCGTAGAGTTTAGGGACAGATATGGGATGCACCATACATGTACTCAACTTACATGTTAACCAAGCATTGAATATCAATTTATAAAGTGTTAATGATGATAGAGTTGAAGACTTAAATTCAGCTTAGTATGGTTTTTATTTTAGTTACTTCCTTTTATTTTGGGAAAACTTTTTCTATACTAGCATTATTCAACTTTGCTTACTCATAGTAAGTTCAATAGTAAGTTCAATGGTATTATAATTTGTAAACTGCTACTTGAGAATGACAAAACCCACAATGAGATGCTATGGACTCTCTAAAAATCTATGGAATTTTTTGGTCCGAATCAAACACATTTTATTGAAAGTATTATCATTCCTTAGGATATAAAATTATTGAAGTGGGTCTCATGCATTATTATTATCTTTTTCTATGAGATCATTGTTTGAATGTATAATGGAAATGGACATGAAGTTTGCTAGCAAGGGATGGGTGAGTAGTGATTAGATAATTTTGAGACTTCAACTCCGTGATTGTTTGTGGTCAGGGTCTTAATATCATGCCAGATAGTTATCAGTTGTATCAATAGTTTCTTTAGATATGCTGATGTAATAGTCTTTTATTTGTTATTTTAGTTTATGTTATTTTCTGTATCAGTTTATTTTTGGGTGTACTTTGTGAAACTAACTCATTATCTTTTTGGGTGTACTCTGTGATTGTTCTATGTGTATTTTTCTTTTCTTCACGTTCCTTATGATTGTCGTTGATTTTATTTATTAAGATTTTCAATTTATCACATTTAGTTATCTTCCTCCTTAACTTTCCCGAGCTATATTGAGATATAATATTGAAACAAGTTAAATTTATAACTCATCAGAGTTATCTGTGTTAATTTATTTCTTCATGCATAAATCTGCATTCGGTTTCATTACGAATGGCAGAAGGAGACTGCATAGTAATTTTGATATTTTATATATTGTCCAAATAATATATCCATGAATGCTATGTTTTTAATGTACAGAAGCTCCAGATAGAGGTATTTTACCATTCAAGAGACCTTCTGTCAATAGAAATGGATCTATGATATCCCAAAATGAAAACATTCTACAAATGAGTAATGTATATGCCAATGCATCAAGTTCAAATTTTCAGAATGCAACATCTCATGATCTTGCGGTTTCTGATCAGTACTATAGAACACCACTATTTTGATATATTAAATGGTAAGCTTCTTTAACTTTCCATTTAAGTGGTTTTAATTAAGGTCTCATTTTATTTTAGCTATGTTGGACAAGATTGTTGTTTCCAATAATAGAGAAAAGAGGAAGCTTATTTCAGATCCATCTAGCGGTGGTCCAGTTTCAGAGATATATTGTTTTAAATCTTTTTGAACCAATGTAGAACCATCTGATAGGTATTTTGATGAATCTGTTTTGTTTTTTTTTTAGTTCTTTTATGCTTTTACTGCCATATTCTTTTTTAAATTTGTATTTTTTTTGTCACATTTGATTCACAACGTTATTCATTTATGATTCATGTTTCTATTCATGCTTTAATTTATTACTTTAATTTATTAGGAACAAGCGTCCTTTGAATCTCTCGACAAAAACTTTGAACTTTCTTGCACATAATATATGCAACATGTTTGATGAATCTCAATTAAACATTCATCATTCATCATCTAATTCAGTGGATATTGCTTCTATTCAATAATATTCTAACGGTGAAGAATATGAAGGTCATATATATTGTTTTATTTAATTTCTTTATTTACTTATATGATACTTCTTTTTGGACATTTTAAATATTAGTGAAAATTCTTTTTCTATATAATGCAGTAATTGATGGTTATAATGATATTGCCTTAGATGAGGATTTCGCCACAGAATCAGAAGAGATGGATGTCATTGGTAAGTGATGGTTGGTCTCATTAGTGGCATTTTTTTTGGTGACTAAACAAGGAAAGAAACAAAGCAAAAACTATTCTAAATCCGAGCGGATGATTCGTTGGAGATCA
>NC_029792.2:122663595-122664210 GCF_000816755.2 Arachis ipaensis
ACATCTCCAATATTCCAATGAAGCCCTTCCTTGAGATGCTCATAGGCACTAACAATGTTCTTCCAGGTAGCCGATGAAGAAATTCTACTGTTTCCATTCATACCAGATTGATTCCTGAGATATTTATGCTTCAGAACCTGCACCCATAACTTCTCACTATTATTTAGACAATCCCATACCAACTTTCCCAGAAGCGCCATGTTAGCACAGGAAGTATCCCTAATACCCAATCCTCCTGCCTTTTTAGGAGTTATGGCGACCTCCCCCCTGACCAGAGGCAGCCCTTTTCCAGTCGCTTGGCCTTTCCACAAGAATTGTCTCATCAAGGAATCAATTTTATTACATGCATACTTCGGGAGAAGAGAAATTTGCATTTCATAAACTGGGATAGAGGCCATAACCGATTTAACAAGACAAAGCCTCCCTGCCTTATTCAGTAGGCGTCCTTTCCAACTGGAGAGCTTTCTCGAAATTTTTTCAATAATCTCCTGAGCCATCTTCCTGGAAGCTCTGGCATGACCGATGTTAATTCCTAGGTATTTACCCAAATCATTGCAGAACCGGATGTTAGAGACCCCTGAGAGAACCTCTTTTCTCCTCTTCGACACCCTCTTG
>NC_029792.2:122672079-122673257 GCF_000816755.2 Arachis ipaensis
ATGTTATTCAATGATTTATGCTATAAATCATGTGTTTATAATCGAACTTAATGCTTTTAAATGCTTGATCACCATTTAAATATGTTGATTTATGATGCACTTGAAAAAGATGTAATGAAGCTACTGAATTATAAACACCATAAATTGAACGAAAACAAGAGATAGACAAACGCCGATTTATGTGGTTATTATAAAGTTTCACAAAAATATAATCCTTTACTCACATAAATTTTAGCTAAGAGATTAATACATCTATATAAGTTAAGAGAGTTTTTTTATCTTGAGAAAGACTAGAAACTACATTAGAAAACTTAACCAATTTGAATTCATAACAAATACACTGAATAACACTAAAACTAAATCAATTCCAGAATGTAGTAAAATCAAATGTCCTAGCAACTG
The DNA here is from genome assembly GCF_000816755.2 of Arachis ipaensis. Lineage (NCBI taxonomy): Eukaryota > Viridiplantae > Streptophyta > Magnoliopsida > Fabales > Fabaceae > Arachis > Arachis ipaensis. Next base: position 122,672,482 of record NC_029792.2, read on the forward strand.
ATTTATTGCATACAAGTAGTTTTTCCATTACCTGCTTTTATTACTATTTCTATTTTTCCTGTATTCTCTACATGCATACAATCAAATTCGGCAATACAATTAAAATCTGTCAATCCAAATAATAGTTGAAAAAGCAAACTCAATGATTGACAATTCCTCGCGAAAACAATACTTTACTCATTACTTTTTTTACTTGAAACTGCTAGTGCACTTGCTATTCAGTTTTATACTCAAAGCACGTCAAGTTTCACAATGCAACTAGAGATCTTTTAAATCTTGTCCTTTATTCAGCCTGTAGAGAAGAGAGAAGATAAAAAACAAATAACTTTTCTGGATTTTTGAACAACTGGTAGGTGAGGGTGGATATTTAAATTAATTAAATAATAATAAATCCTTAAAAATGCTGATTAAAAACTGTATTTTAAATGACAAGTAGCATTTTTCATTAACTATTAATTTGAATTTTTTTTTATTTTAGTTTTGTACTTAGATATATTTAATTTGTACAACAAAAAAAAATTCTTTCACTGGTTTGTTTTACTGTTGTTAAAAAAAAAATCTGCATCATCATCGGCATCGTTTACAGTCCATACGCGAACCAAAACCAATCAAACAGCAAAACCACCCAAAACATAAAAAGTTTCAGATCCACACACCCAAATTGAAATCCACAACTTCAGCCAAACACAACCATGTACATCATACACCAATTGACATCCGGCCATCACTAATACAGAAACAAAATACCTGAAACTGTTCACCACTACCTTGTACCA
>NC_029792.2:122674013-122674367 GCF_000816755.2 Arachis ipaensis
ATTTATTTCTTTAACATATATAAATTATAATTTATTGATATAAAATTATAGATTATGTTCTTATTATTTGAGTCAGCTCATGAGCTCGAGTCTGCTCATAAGCTTTTGTTGAGCCGAACTTGAACTTATGAAATAGGATCGATTGTTAATGAGTCGAGTCGTGAGCTAAGCTTAATTTTCGTGAGTCGAACTTGAGTTTGGTTTAGCTCGACTCAACTCGACTCACTTCCATCCCTAACTAAATGTACAAATCTCATACAATCACATCGTCTTTTGTCTTATCTCATTTATAGTACACTGTAAATAAAATACGTACATTTTTATTTTTTTTATACTATAAATGAAATAAGAGAT
>NC_029792.2:122674492-122686764 GCF_000816755.2 Arachis ipaensis
TAATTTATATCTTATATTTTAACCTATACTATTTACATAAATAATTGATTTAATAACTAATTTTTTATATACACATAACATCATTGATAACTACGCATTTATTTATAAATGTATCTAATTTAAATAGTAATAATCTAAAACTTCTATCAGTTACAAGTTGTAACAAAATAAAAAACGTGGATCCATTTGGATACATATGTAATATGTTATACAGTTATAGAGTAGGAAAATTTTGGAATATGAAAATTGGACAACAAATAGAAAAATTTTCATTATATATATATAACTAAAAAATATCACTAATAACCAAATTAATTTGAACTGAATTAAGTATTCAATTTGTTTGTTCACTTAAATAAATGTGAGAAAATCAAACTCTACTTTATATATGAAAAAAATTATTTATTAGCACTTTAAAACACTTTGTTAAAATTATTTTTAATTGGTACTATTCAAATTACTGATTTATACTTCATTATTTTTTTTAATTATAAAAGATGCAAAGTAAATTTATATGTTTTAATAGTACCTCTCTTTTTAAGTATAAACAAATTTGACGAACAATTTATGATTTTGTTGTTAATTTATGTTTCCTCTTATGACTATGTACATCTATTGAATTCAATTAAAGAACCAAAATTGTGATATCCAATTTTAACTAATATTTTTTAATTTATTTTTGTTTTTATATTTTACTCTCTTTTTTAATTTGACAAACATGTGGACCATTTTGATTATAAACCAATAGGAACACATTACAGAATTAACAGATAAAATTTCACCTCAAAACAACATAGGACAATCATGATGTTTTGCCTTCTCCACACAAGCGTAACTATTTTTCAGCAGAGAGTTGAGTAGCAACAACCTTGGAAGAAAAAAAATGTTGTTAGAATGATAGTTGGTAAAGAAGCTTAAGGGTCAAGAATTAAGACATCAGTGTTGCTACTTTAAGGAAAAACAAGAAAATGTAAAACAATTGACTTGCCACACTTGTCGGCCGCAGTCGAAGAAATGTAGCTCAACTATTGCTCCAAGATTTCTTTTTCTATATATAATTTTTTCTCTTAAAAAATTATTGTTTAGGATAAATTTTGTAACTGTAAAACCGTTAGTATATATAAACATGTAATAAATCCAAAATAGTTTGCAGGGGTTTGCTCCATGTACACAGAATAATAGACCAAAAAACTTTGTAGATTTTCATGCAAAAATTCAAGCTGTCCAACAAAAGTTATAAAAAAAATCAGCAGCATTTAATCAAAAGAATATATAGGAAGCCACGTAATCAACTACGAATTTGAAAATAAAAAGATAAAAAAAAGTGTAAACAACAGAAAATCTTGTTACTTGATGAATATGGTGATATAGAAAATAATGGATCAAAATCCCAATCACTACAGCCAGTGCCCAAGGGAATATTGGAGAGGAAAAAGACATACCAAAGAACTAAATGCATGGTGGGTTGATCTTACCAAAGACATAATGAAAGTCTCATTGCATTTTGTGCCTCCTGAGTCCTGACCCTTTTGTTCCTTCCCTTCTAATTTTTCTTGGCACCCTAGAGTTCTTTCTCTTATCTTAAAGATGTGTAAAAGATTTTGACACATACAATTTTACATGTCATATGCCATTTTTCATGAAACTCTAGAGATATTGGTAAAGCTGACAGAATTTCATATAAAACTCTCAAGATATTCGTGAAACACAACATATATAGAATCCAAACTACACAGACTTTTTATTGATCTTTTCATGTTCTTTTGATTGACTCAATTCTTTTCCATACATGCACTCTACATTTGATGACAGATTGTACAATTCTCTTTCAGATTGTACTCTATATTTCATATTACTGCATTCAAACTGTTGCGAAGCCGCCTCTTCCATCACAACATATGCAAACCACTGTATAAAAAGCCTCAGAGTACATTATTGGACTATACATACTGATGATGGATGTGACGCAACAATCGACTGTACAGAGATAGAGATGGAGATTGGAATGTGACACACTCACAAATACCTTTTTCTGGCACTGATACTGGTACGTGCTCTTATAGAACACGTCATTCTTCGTGAAATTGTAAAGGTATTTCTGAAGTACAGTAGGTATTTTGAATTATGCAATATGCACAACAATATTTGATATTTTGGATTATGCAATATGCACGGGAGCATTTGACACAGTTTTACATACCTATTTGATTTATTATTAACTGGTCATTTTTTAAAAATTATTTTTTTCCTAATAAATATTAAAAAAACAATTTAAAATATTTCAAATTCAGACAAAAGAAAATACAGGAATTTCTTTTTTAATGTATTCATCTTCTTTTTACAATAAAATACTCTCTTTTCTATAATCAAATCATACTTACTCATATTTTTTTGTATGATAAATTAAAATTACTTTACTTATATTCTTTTGTTTATCTTAAATCAACCAAATCAAATCTTATATCAGAATAAAAAATATTAAATACGAGATAATTTTTATAAGACAAATACAAAATTAGGTTTGAAAAAAATTTTATGATTCATAAGTAATTTATTAAAATTGGTTTTTGAAAAATAATTTTCTAAAGAGAGTAATACCTTTATTTTTTAAATTAACTGAAAATTGATTTAAATAAATAATCATAAACGTTGTTAGTAAAATAAGTTTTAAAATTTTAAATAATTATAATATAAACAAATAGATAAAGAATTTTGATTCTGAATGAAATTTGGTATTAAAAATTTAATTAAGAATAAATTTGAATATCTATAATACATGAGATTATATTATATTTTTTAATTAACAAATTAACTTTAAAAAATGTCTCTTTAAATGCTAGTTATCTTTAAGTTAACTTCACTATAAGATCCATAAACACTATCATTTTAAAAGTTTGACGCTATAATGATAACAAATATGAAGTTAGTCCATAAATCAGTGAATATTTTAACACAAAACGTAACAAAACTTCAAATATGAAGTTAGTCCATAAATCAGTGAATATTTTAACACAAAACGTAACAAAACTTCAAACGTTCTACAACCAACACGGCAGAAAACACAACCAAAAGAACAAAATGGCACAGAAAAATAAGTAGAGAGAAGAAAAGATGGCAACAAAAACGAAAAAGTTGGTGAGCGAAGGCACAAACAAAATGCATGGTTGGTTGATCTTACCAAAGACATTAAAGTCTCATGCCTCCTGACCTTTTGTTCCTTCCCTTCTAATTTTTCTTGGCACCCCAGAGTTCTTTCTCTTGTCTTAAGGATGTGTAAAATTTTGACACATACAATTTTACATGCCACATACCATTTCTCATGAAACTCTAGAGATATTGGTAAAACACAGCAGAATTTCATATGAAACTCTCAATATATTCGTGAAACACAACGTGTATATAAGATAAGATAGTTCCTAGTAACATTCCACAACCATAAAGCTAATTATAAAAGTTTACATTATTTCACATATGACACCTAAAAACACAGTTAAAAGGGTAATTGCAATTGGTTAACCCAACACGACAAAGTTGAACATGTGCCGACCCAACCAGGCTTTATCGCCATGTTCAAGTTGTTCCAATTAAAGATGGGTCGCCACTACTTCCTTCACAAAGCACAAGAGTAATGCATTTTCTCAATGAATGAAATGAAATGTAACAATGCCCACTTTTCTCTTCAGCCTCAAGTTTGTCGTGTGTTGTAGGATTTGCAATTCAAGCACTTTTGAGCAATAAGATGGTACTTTACGTTACTAGTTCTGCCACAATCATTGCAAAGGATCCAAACCTGTTTGAAAGAAGAAAAATAAAAGGACAGAAAAAACGATGATTAGTTGTCCCTCATAATCAGAAGGGAAATACACACAAAATCTTAACTACTAAATTCACATACTCATGGAACTATAACAAAATCTTAACTACTAAATTCACATACTCATGGAACTATAACGAAATTCTAAGTATTTATTAAATGTTATAAATACTTATGGAATCGTAAGAACTTTTAGAAATATTATAAATAGTTTTATATGATCTTTTGTAATATGATTAATCCTAATCCTAATGCGAGACACATCACATCCTCTTGTTATCTATGTCATCTGTATCAAAGTTTTTTTGTTGAAAATTTCTCCACAATTTCAAAAACATGCATAAAGGTTTTGGCGAGTTTTAAAATTGATCTAGTTTTTTTTTCTTAAATAGAGCAAACTACCAAAAATGCCCTCCAAAAACTTTCACCAAAAAATATATCCCAAAAAATAAGAACAGCAAAAATACACTCAAGATTTAAAAAGGTGTGGCCCATTACGAAGTAAACACAACCGAATTTACTTCATGTCAATGTACTTATATTTTTAAATCTTCTTCTGTTTTTAAATCTTTTGAGGGTATTTTGTCATTTAAATTTTTCAAAGATATTTTGCCCGTTATTAAATCTTTAGTGGGTATTTTTGTTAGTTTACTTTTTAAAAAACTAATAATAAAAATACATGAAATAGGGGTGTCACAATTGCTCCTCACAATCTTTCCCATTAGATTGCAATGATCAGTTGAGCACAATTACCATACCCGTTGACTTTAGAGAAGCATCAGAGAACAAAAAATTGGAGAAATTGTGTTAGTTTACTTTAGAGGATCATCGCAAAACATCAAATTTCTCCAATTCCCTCATTAGAGGCATAGAAAATACAGAGAAAACTAACCATTTTATTTTGATATAGTTCAGGCATTGGTGTAGCAGCAATCTCCAAGTCAAACTTCTCCCAAACCTTTGACATATCAAAAACTGACTTTGAGCAAAGAGGGCATGCATACCTGAGATGTTTAAAACAATAAATAAATAAATAAACGCAAGTATCAGAACCAATGTTTTTCGATAATAAGACTTAAGAGAGCAGATACTAATAAACGAGTTCCAACTTTCAATACAATACTCACTGTAAATGCTGTCTCATTTCATTCAGACAGTTGATATGGATTGTATGTCCACATGGCAAGACAGCGATTTCATGCATCGATTCGAACAAATACTGCAAAACCATCACATTTTGTTGGTAAACATGTGTTAGCACCCAGCGGGGGAATAAATGTATATTGATCGACTTCCGGGAAGAAAATATCAAATTTTAATAGTCGGATTAATAGTCAAAATAGTTCCTGAGAGGTGTGCGTCAAAATTTAGTGATTGAAAGATCAAATGTCTCCTTGGTTCATGAAAGATATAATTGTGAATATGATTGAGCCTTCCATCAATTAGATGATGACATGTGGCATAATATTTCGACAAAAATCTAATTAGCAAAGGACTAATTCGAGACATTTGATCTTTTGAGGACCAAATTGACAAGCATGTGGACCATTTTGACTATTAACCCTTTTAATAGACCAATAGGAGCACATTACAAAATTAACAAAGACAAAATTTAACCTCAAAACAAACAGGACAATCATGATGCATTGCCTTCTCCACACAAGCGTGACTATTTTTCAGCAGAGTTGAGTGGCAACAACCTTGGAAGAAAAGAAGTGTTGTTAGAATGATAGTTGGTAAAGAAGCTTACGGGTCAAGAATTAAGACAATAGTGTTGCTACTTTAAAGGAAAGCATGAAAATGTAAAACAATTGACTTACCACACTTGTCGCAGTGGAAGTAATTTTCAGATCCTCCGGTTCTGTATTGAAACATTTCAGAATCATTCAATAACTAACGAAGAAAAGTACCCTAAACCAAATGCAACAACACTAGAAGTGCATACAATGCTTTTTGAAGAACAGGCAAAAGGAAAATGTTCTACTAATTCATACCTGCAAATTCCACAGCCGCCGCAATGGTATTGTTTCTTAGATACCTGCAGCAGATAAAATAAATAATATTATCATCTCGTATATTCTATGTGTTGATTTTTCGAAAGAGTCATTAACTTGGATGTTTAAGGGATTGTCAGCTCCGGAACGAAATACTCACATCGTCATCAAAAAGCTTGCATATCCCGCAAAAGTACTTGCCCATACAAACTCCACAATTAATGCAGTTTTGCTGAACCTGGAATCAGCAGGAGTCAACACAAGAATAAACTTAGTTCATGGCAGGATTCCAACTTACAAAAGGCAAGAACTTTTAATAGATGATTGCCTGTGAATAAATGAATAATTGAATAGTTTCAAACACCTCAAAAAGAATACTAACAACTCTGCACAAAACATGTTAAAGGGCCTTCATGAAGTGATTAGCTTCAGGATTCCTTTTAACTATGCAGCTTTTTCTTTCTTCTATGGCTATGAACACTTGTGCTTACTCGCATGCAAGAACGGATCAAAAGGGGGGGGCAAGTATAGGCCTTGGCCTCCCAACTTTTTTTAACAAAGTTAATTTTTATAGGGTAAATACCCTTTCCGGCCCTTGAGCATTTTAAGTTGGGACATGTCGCACCTTTATCATTCAGAAACCTCAACCAGGTCCTCAACCATCAACATTAGTGGACATATCGACCCCTGTGACCGGTTGTCAACAGGTTGCCTGGATGACGTGTCAGGTGGAGGCTGAGTTGTCTAAATGCAGGTGCCACGTGTCACTAGAAGTTGTTGCAGGGACTAAACCCCCTCCCTACCCAAACTGTTCTCAGCCCCACCGCCAACACCCTCCACTCACCACCCCTCCCCAGCACTCCTCCACAATTACACTGCCCTCATCTCTGCCACTAACCCCAACCATGCCCTTTGCCTTTTCTCCAAAATGCGCTCCCTCCCCCTCCCCCTTGACCCCGTCTCCGTACTCTGCGTCCTCACTAAGTGCTCCCATCTCGGCTGTGTCAAAATGGGCTCGCAGCTTCATGCACTTGTGGTGAAGCTTGGGGTTTCTGGGTGTGTTAGAGTCTGCAATGCTTTGATGGATGTTTATGTGAAGTGTGGGCTTGTGGGTGGGGTTAGAAGAGTTTTTGAGGATATGGGTTTGAAGACTGTGGTGTCTTGGACTGTGGTCTTGGAAGGTGTGGTGAAAGGGGAGGGTTTGGAGAATGGGCGGAAGGTGTTCGATGAAATGCCAGAGAGGAATGAGGTTGCTTGGACTGTGATGATTGTGGGGTATGTTGAGAATGGGATGACTAGGGAGGCTTTTGAGCTTTTGAGGAAAATGATTTTTGGGTGTGGGTTTGTGTTGAATGATGTGAGCCTTTGTTCGATTCTTTCGGCTTGTTCGCGGTCTGGGGATGTGAGCTTGGGGAGGTGGGTTCATGGGTATGCTGTGAAGGAAATTGGGTGGGATGTGGGTGTCATGGTGGGGACTGGGTTGGTTGACATGTATGCAAAGTGTGGGAGGATTGGCGCTGCCTTGGTTGTGTTCAGGAACATGCCAAGGAGAAATGTAGTGGCGTGGAATGCCATGATTGGTGGGTTGGCCATGCATGGGAAGGGAAAGGATGTGGTGGATATGTTTGATTCCATGATCGGAGAAGGAGTGAGCCTTGATGCAAATAGTTTGGGAAGGGAAAGGATGTGGTGGAGGAGTGCTGGGGAGGGGTGGTGAGTGGAGGGTGTTGCTGGTGGGACTGAGAATAGTTTGGGCAGGAAAGGGGTTTTTAGTCCCTGCAACAACTTCTAGTGACACGTGGCACCTGCATTTGGACAACTCAGCCTCCACCTGACACGTCATCCAGGCAACCTGTTGGCAACCGATCATAGGGGTTGATATGTCCACTAATGTTGATGGTTGAGAACCTAGTTGAGGTTTTTGGATGATAAAGGTGCGACATGTCCCAATTTAAAATGCTCAGGGGCCGGAAAGGGTATTTACCCATTTTTATATAAAGTTATTATATATTATATAATTTTATTTGAAGAATAGAGTAAGTAATTATCTTACATAATTAAATTATTAAACTCAAAAATAAGTAACAATCCTTAAATTGAGAAATATATTATTGTCAGTCACTTTTTGATTAAATAAATTTCCAAATCTTTAAATATTTAAATTTTTTTCTCTTTTTAAATATTTTTTCTCTTAATTTTCACACCTATTATCATATAAAAATACTTTAATATTTATAATAACTAAAAAATTTATATAATATAATATTATATTTGATTATATAATATTTTAATTTTTGACCCCTCATCTACCAAATTCCTAGTTCCGTCCATGCTCGCATGCACAAAGGTATTCGTATTTCTCTTACTAGGAAAAAATAAAGCTTTATCACAATCTATGTTAATAGCATGATCTTCCCTTATAATTAACAAGACTTACCTCTTGTTCAGTCCCACAGTGAACATATCACCTGGAAAACAATCCAAAAATATTCAATTTAATTGATTAACATGTGAAATAACAGAAGGGAGAAGGAGCACAAAATTTTTGTGATACTCAAATGATCGTTGTTCAAATAAATAAGCATACCTGTTTAACTTGATGACGGGGAATGTCATGTCTAAGACTCGGATCAATCTTGATATCATCCTGCGGAGAAATATAGATGGTAAAATAAGTTCCAATTAAAGAGAAAAAAAAATGGATTGCCACAACATAAGAATTAAAAATAATGATTTGAAAGTCCTAAGTATTGCAATCTGCTACTAAAAGGAAATTGACTGTTCCTCAAAGTTGTAGTTTGAATCAATGGATATTCACTTTTATACTTTCTCCACAAATATACTTCTCAAATTAGTCTAACGAATACCACCTAAATTTTTCAGATACAAGCAGGCCAACTTGAGGAACAGGAAAGAAATATAAATGTCTCATAACTAAAACTTGAAAAAAAGGAAGATGGACTGACCTTTGCCTCATTATGACAATGGCGACAGTGGAAAATCTCGTTGCAGCAGGGGGCTCTAATACGGCATCTTCTCCGGTAATGTTGACATCTGCAAGAAGACCTAAAGTGTCAACAAAAGAACTGAGACAAAAATATGCAAACTAAGTGAACATGAGATTTTACCCGTGTTGGGCACAAGCAAATGAACAAAATGGCACCAAAAAAAAAAGAAGAGAGAAGAAAAGATGTGATAACTCTTCAATAAGAGTTAATTTTCTGCATCATCATCGGCGGCATCGTTCACAGTCCATACGCGAACCAAAACCAATCAAAGAGCAAAACCACCCAAACCATAAAAAGTTTCAGATCCACGCACCCAATTTGAAATCCACAACTTCAGCCAAACACAACCATATACATCATACACCAATTGACATCCGGCCATCACTAATACAGAAACAAAATACCTGAAACTGCAGACATCAACCATCACTCAAACACCAACAGATCCTCAACCTTCATCCAAAAACAGAAGCAGATTTGAAAAAAAAAATAGAACAGTTGTTTTTGTAGTAAATAAATCAATTTTTGATAAAAAAAATTAAGAAAAAAATATGTGTTGACAAAAAAAAAAATAACCTTTATCTTCACTGAGACAGAACTTCCATCAGCGGCATCGTCTGTCTTTCTGCTCCGATCTGTCTTTACCGAACGCTTTTTCTGCATGCAGCAGCACCACGGCCCTATTCTCACTTCTCTGCGCCGCTCCTCTGACTTTTTGCTCTTAGCACCACTCACCGCTGCCATTCTTCTTCTTCTTAGCCGCTTCAACGACCATCACCATCATCTCTTTCTCTTTCTGAAAAAAAAAATAAATAATAAATAAAAAATTTACTGAGTTTAAAAAAAAAACAAAATAAAATTTACTCTGTGACCAGAAGCTTGCATGCACAGCCGGCGTTGTCTCTGATTTCTTGTTCTTCATCTCTTCTGTTCGCCAGAAACAGAGCAGAAAATCTGCCTTCTTCTTCGTCACCTCTTCTTTCTTCTCACCGTCGTCCTCTGGGTCGTCACTGTCACCATCACCGGCGAGCTCCTCCTTACTCCTCGCCAGTGATCTGAGACTCTGCCGCCATCTCTTTCTCCTTCACCGGCGAAGTCTTTTTCTTAATCGCCGGGGACATCTCTTTTCTTCTTACCCAACCCCTCTGTTTTTGCCGCTCTGATCTCTCTCTCTCTCTCTCCGTTTATTTCTTTTAGTTTTTATGACGTGTGAGTTGTGAGTTGTGAATTGCGATTGTGTACTATTACTATACGGAAAAGTCTAGGGACCAGCAGATTTATTAAAATTTGGCCAACATTTAGCTAGCAAAAGAAAAATGAGTGATTCTCTATCATTAGATGAAATCTCACACCATTAAATATACTATTGATGACTAATTAATTACTACAACTTACAAAATCTGCTAGCCCCCTAAGAGCACCTCCAATGGTGAGTTCCTCTTTGACTTTTTTCTGACATATAGGAACTCTAACCATTGAAGGAGAGAAGGAGTGAGTTCCCGCACAAGGATCAAGGTAAGGGAGTCCCTCTAAGCAGGGACTCAAATTAACCAATAACAACTTGCCATTTGGCAAGTTATTATAAAAAAATAATAATATAAAATCTGAAATAATTAAATAATTAAATAATAATTAAATTAGTAATAATTATAATAAAAATTATATTAAATAATTATATTTTTATTTAATTAATAATTTATATTAATTATTTAAATAATAATTAATTAAATAATTAATTAGATTAAATAACACTCCTCTTACTGACCTTTACCTATTATTCGGTTCTTCCAAAATATGTAGTAACTAAAAAGGAAAAGGGTAAGTTACTTAAATAAAAGAGTCACGTTTTCAATAAATTCTAAAGTTAACATTCTATTTAAGTCTTTAATGTTGGCTTAATATTATTCTGACATTATAACTGTTAATAGAATTAAAACGGAATAAAAATGAGACTATTTTTAAATGTTAGGCACGTAAATAAGATAAAAATATTGAGAATAAAAATAATATATAAAAATATTTTTTAATTTTATTTATTAATAATATCAACTTTTTATCGTAAGTAGATGAAATACAACATTATTGTGTCACAGCATAAATATATTTGGTAAAAATAATTTTTTTTGTAAAATGATTAGAATCACATTATTTTATTGTATATGTATCATTTTTTTCTACAATTTGTAAATTTAGTCATTCTACAAATATTTTATGATGAATAAAAATCTTTAGGAGTAAAATTATAAAAAAAATAAATTTATTTAGAATAAAGAATAAATGATTAAATTTAATTTACTTAGATATGGTTAAAAGATAATTAAATAACTATGTATCCTAAAAAATTAATATTACCAAAGGATAAAATTAAAATTTATTTTTATGTATCGTTTTTGTCCCCAACGTTTTCGTCCTATTTAAAACCCTAAGGTTTCAAAATCATATCAATTTTGTCCTGCCGTCAATTCTGTTAACAGATCTCTAATGGCAGACAACATTGAGCCAATTTTGAAATTTTAGAGACTTAAATAGGACGATTTAAACGTTAGGGACAATTTTGGGACTTACCCCAAACGTTGTGGACAAAAATGATACTTTACTCTAAATAAAACAATTGGAAATCAAATTTATCATATTACAATTTTCTGAAACTTCATACTTATTTACAACTTTTTTATAATTATATAAACCAAAGTTCTAAAAATCGAACCGATTATCGAACCGTTCTAGCTACTAGTTTATTAGTTCATAGGTTCAATCGGTTTGACCGTGCAGTGGTTGAAGCGAAAAGATCGTTTTATAATAAAATAATAAATAAAATATAAATAAACATATTAAAACATAATTATAATCTAATATAAATTTTAAAATATCATCTAAATTAAAAGTACTACATAAATCAGAATGTTATTATGATCTCATTCAAATACAAACTCAAAAGTCAAATAACAAAAATAACCAATCAAACATAAAATGCCAACATCTAACTAATCCAAGTCTGTCATCAATCATCGAAATCCGCCATAACTTGCTGCAGATTTGCTTCGTTAATATCATCACCTTCATTTCCACTATTAATTCGTCAATTGCATCCTCAATCTCATCACCACCCTCCTCGTTAAAACTTACTTTCCTTTTACTAGTTTTACTTTTCTGAATCTCTCTTAATAAACCTTCCATTTATTTTTCTACGTCATAAGGGATCTTAGAACACTTCTTAATATCTCCCCGTATATTTACCAAATATTTTATCATTCTATTAATTCTCCCGCCCTCAAAAGTACTCAGACAAATTAAGCATTGGTAATGCGATTTTTCGTTTATATTTTGTAAAGCAACATATCTCCAAGCAGGATCAGTTTTTTCCCGAACATTAGAATTTTGTGATTGACTATCATTAGATCCAAAAGGAAGAGAAGGTTCATTCGAAGCCGAATTGTTCTCAGCATTATTATTCCT
>NC_029792.2:122687228-122690094 GCF_000816755.2 Arachis ipaensis
TCTGAAACATTAAAAAATTTCGATACATTAAAGATAAAATGTACAATTTATATTTTATTATATATGTATTATTTTTTCTTTTTTGTAAATTTATTTATTAGTCATTCTACAAATATTTTATGATGAATAAAAATCTTTAGGAGTAAAATTATAAAAAAAATAAATTTATTTAGAATAAAAGTAATGTGATTAAGTTTAATTTACTTATATATGGTTAAAAGATAATTGAATAACTATGTATCCTAAAAAATTGATATTACCGAAAGATAAAATTAAAATTTATTTTTATGTATCATTTTTGTCCCCATTGTTTTCGTCCTATTTAAGTCCCTAACGTTTCAAAATCATATCAATTTTGTCCCGCCATTAATTCTGTTAACAGATCTCTAACGGCATGACAACATTGAGCCAATTTTGAAATTTTAGGGACTTAAATAGGACGATTTAAATGTTACGAACAATTTTGGGACTTACCCCAAACCTTGTAGACAAAAATGATACTTTACTCTAAATAAAATAATTGGAAACCAAATTTATCACATTACAATTTTCTGAAACTTCGTACTTATTTACAACTTTTTTATAATTATATAAACCAAGGTTCTGAAAATCGAACCGATCATCGAACTGCTCTAACTACTAATTTACTGGTTCATAGATTCAACCAATTCGACCGTGGTTGAAGCAAAAAATCGTTTTATAATAAAATAATAAATAAAATATAAATAAACATATTAAAACATAATTATAGTCTAATATAAACTTTAAAATATCATCCAAATTAAAAGTACTACATAAATCAGAATGTTATAATCTCATTCAAATACAAACTCAAAAGTCAAATAACAAAAACAACCAACCAAACATAAAATGCCAACATCCAACTGATCCAAGTCTGCCATCAATCATCGAAATCCGCCATAACTTGCTGTAGATTTGCGTCGTTGATATCATCACCTTCATTTCCACTATTACTTCGTCAATTGCATCCTCAATCTCATCACTACCCTCCTCGTTAAAACTTACTTTTCTTTTACTAGTTTTACTTTTCTGAATCTCTCTCAATAAACCTTCCATTTGTTTTTCTATGTCATAAGGGATCTTAGAACACTTCTTAATATCTCCCCCTATCCTTTCCAAATATTTTTTCATTCTATTAATTCTCCCGCCCGCAAAAGTATTCAGACAAAATAAGCTTGGTAATGCTATTTTTCGTTTATATTTTGTAAAGCAACATATCTCCAAACAGAATCAGTTTTTTCCCGAACATTAGAAGTTTGTGATTGACTATCATTGGATCTAGAAGGAAGAGAAAGTTCATTCGAAGCCGAATTGTTCTCAGCATTATTATTCCTAGGTAATTCTTGATTACTACTATCGCCATACCTAAAAATTATCCGCAATCCAATAACAATACAACCCAACAACTAATCAACTAATCAATGCCTCAAAAGCAAGATTTATCGCCTAACAACTAATCAATTATCAAAGGTTTTAACAATAAACTATAACAATTAATCATGATTCAAGCAATCAGCTTCAACAATTAATTATTTAATAATACTTCAAGCAATCAACACTAAAAAATTAATTGTTTAATCATGCTTCAAGCAATCAACTTCAATAATTAATTATTTAATAATACTTCAAGCAAACAGCACCAAAAAATTAATCAACAACAATTATTCATGCTTCAAGCAATCAACAGCAAGGTTTAGAACCAACAATTAATCCTGCTTCAACAGTTATTATTACAACAAATTAGATTTATACCTAGCTTAGTGGAAGATAGGGAAGAATGCAGAGTTGGTGGCGACAGGGACAGTGGCTGGTCAGAGGCAAGACAGTACGGTGGAAAGGTCGAATAGAACTGGCGCCGGCGGGAAGACACTACGCGACGAGAAGTGGCACTGGCGGTGGCTGCGATTTCGATGGCTGACTTCGTGACCGAAAGTGGCTGCGCAAACGGAAAGCTGGCTGAAAGGAACTTGCGATGGTGAGTGACTTCCACGGAACTTGCGACGGCGGCGGTGGCTGGACGGAGGTTGCGCCGGAAGCTCGAGGTGGAGACTAGAGACGTGGGAACTGAGCGGTGAGAGTGGAGGGTTGGAGGCTCGACAGTGGGTCTGTGGGTATCTGGGTGAACTGTTGAAGACTAGGGTTCCTCTCAGAAAGGCAAAACGCAGCGTTTTTGGCAAATTTTCAAAAACTGGTCGGATCACGGTTCGATTTGACCGACCGATTTTTGGTCGGTTCAGCGGCCTAGCTAACTCCCGTTTTTTAATTTGGCGGTTTTTCTTTCTGTCCGAACCGTGTTTATCAACAGTTTTTGGTTCGACCGACCGGTTTGAACTAATTTTTAGAACATTGATATAAACCGTTATAGGCATCAGCCGATTTGAAACTAAACGTAATACGCTACTGGTAACGTTAAAATGGAGTTGGGCAGAAACTGCTATAGGCCGTAGCGGTTTTTGAAGGAGGTGCAATATACATAAACCGCTGCTGGCTATAGCAGTTTATGTACAAATTAATAGGGGTAGGTAAATCCGTAGTATACTGTAGCATAGTGGTTTATGCATAGATGAATTCTATCAATATTTATTTTGGCGCAATTAAATATAGTTATAATATAATTAACATTTGAGAGCTGAAATGATAATATGATTATTTATCAAATAAGAAAAAAATACTATTAAACTAGGAATTTAAGGTGATATTGCGTGGTAGCAACAATAAGTTTAATCTTACATATTTTTAATAAATGAAAATTTAAGATTTTTACTATCATTCAATTAAATTTATCCATTTTTAATATTTTTAGAAAATAATTTTAAAAATATACTCTTTATTCTTCAAGTAAATA
>NC_029792.2:122690290-122691074 GCF_000816755.2 Arachis ipaensis
TTTAAAAAAAGAATTTAACTTTTTATGTTCTATGAAAATAAAAAAAATTTACAACTATAATCAATCATACATAGTCTTGTAAAAAAATGGATAAGTTTAATTGAATGATGGTCAAAATCTTAAATTTTTATTTATTAAAAAGTATGTTAGATTAAACTTATTGTTGCTACTATGCAACATCGCATTCGATTCTTAGTTTAATGATATTTTTTTTATTAGATAAATAATCATATTATTATTTCATCTGTCAAATGTTAATTATATTATAACTATCTTTAATCTTGCCCAAAAAATATTGATACATGTATAACTTTCTTGATATTATTAGTGAATAATATTTTGATAATCAAAGTACTCATTCATGATTTTGAATATTTTTTAACACTTAACTTAAAAAATAAATATTTCTTTATATCTAATAAAAAAGTTTTTTTTTTATTTTTTACAAGAATATTTATTTTATGAAAATTATTATTTATATTCATGAAATTTGTCTTCAGAAGTACAATTACCAGTGTCTCAGTTAATTTCTTAGTGTACCTCTGTCTAAACAAACATAAAAAAAAAAGAAAAAGAAAAAAGAGGGATAAACAAGGGGTATCTAAAATGAGCTCAACAATTATGTGCTTATTGAATGAATCACACTTATATAGACCATTAGATTTTATTAGATGAAAATCAAAGGCTAATATAAAAGAAGAGTATTGATAGATTCTAACAAATATAAAATATTCTAATACATAAATAAATGCTTTAAATTATAATTTCTTAATTAATACATAAT
>NC_029792.2:122691494-122696836 GCF_000816755.2 Arachis ipaensis
TTTATATAATAATATCTTTAATAAAATTAGTTAGTTAATAAATTTTGAATATAATAATCTAATTATTTGTCAAGTAATATAAAATAAAATTTTAATTATTTTATATTTTTATGTTACAGTTTAAAATATTATTTTAATATAATTTTTTAATATTATAAAAAAATTTGCATAATAATTAATTTTAATAAATAAAAAATACTCATATATTTTGTATTTATATATTTTATATTTAATTATTTAAGAATAAAAGATTCTGTTGTCATTTAAAGTGTTGTGTATTAAAGTATCACTATTTAAAGTATTTATTTATGTACTAGGATATTTTGTATTTATTAGAGGCGAGCAGACTTTGTTTGCTCAATTCGATAGTGACTGCGATTCCTACTTATTGCATGCAAGTATCTATCTTCCCTAAAAGGGTAACTAATAAGATAGAATCCATGATGCAGAACTTTCTATGGAAGGGTCAAGCTAATGGTAGAGGCCTAAATCTAGTTAACTGAAAGGTGTTGGTCACCCCTAAGAAGTTTGAGAGTCTGAAAATTAGAGATCCTTTTTGTGCTAATATTGCTCTTTTTAAAAAGATAGTTTGGCAACTTTTTCACCATCTTGACAAGCTATGGGTTCAACTGTTGACACGGAGAAATATCATTCCTCTAAGGATGATTGCTTCAGTCGGTCTCGAGACAGGAGATCTTATGTTTGGAAGAGTATATGTCAAGTTTGGAATATCTTAAAGGAATGTTTTATTTGGTGCATTGGGGATTTGAAACAGAACTTATGGTTTTTTCAACGGAGAAGAGAGGGGCGATTGTGTCATGAGATGAATTATATTCACATTTTTTATTCGGATCTCCGGATCTTGGACCTTTGGTCATCTGGACAGTGGAACTTTGAGAATATCTATTCTTCTCTGAATTAGTCTCTGCAGAGTAACATTAACTCCTACAACCCGGATGTTCAAGTTGGTTCAGAGGTCGGTTGGTGTTGGACTGGTGCGACTTCAAAGGTTTATGACGCTCGTAGTGGTTATTTGTGTCTCAGTAAAAAGATGTTTAGTTGGGAGGACAGGAAGAATTGGCTTTGACTTTGGCGTCAACATGTTCCGGAAAAGCACAAATTCTTAGCCTGGATATGTCTTCGAGAGGCTCTTCCTACTGCTGTATTTCAATTTAGAAGGGGCATTTCACACACGAATAACTGTTCACGATGTTTTTTAGGTCAGGAATCGGTTTTACATTGCATTCGGAATTGTCCAAACACTCAGCTAGTTTGGGAATCTCCAGTCAAACACTGGATTTGATGAGTTGGTTTTTATAAAATAGCAAACAGTGCCCCTTTAAATTCTTTTCTAGTCTTTGGTGGATTTGGCGTTCGAGGAATAACGAGATCTTTCATCCCCACGAGTCTTGGACCACAAACAAGGTGATTGGTATGGATTTGTCCTTGAAAAAAGAGCTCCGGAATATTTTTGAATTGCAACGAGTGTATCTCCTACACCATTAGTGGCTCTTGGATTCCCCCCTGGTAGATACTTTTAAGATTAATTGTGATGCTAGCTATCCTGGCAATGGTGCCCCAGTTGATTTTGCATGTGTTAGCAGAGATTGGAAGGAAAGGTGGCAACGAGGCTGTCTGAGAACAATTGAGAGTCATAGTATTATACAAGGAGAGTTGTTTGCTATTTGGAGAGATTTTCTTTTAGCTTGGGACTCAGGGCAAAGAGATATTATATGTGAAGCAGACTGTGTGGAGACTTTTACTATTGTCAATAATTTACAGGATTGCTTTAATTTTATTGATCATTTGGTGTTGAAAATCCGATATATCATATCTTGGAAATGACGTGCTGATCTCCGGTTGATCTTGAGATATGCAAACATAGTAGTAAACACCATAACAAGGAGTTGAGAGTAGTATTTAGCAGAACTGTTTCTCTGTTATATCATATTTTTTTGGAAATGAGATTATGTCATTCTTATGTCATCATGCATAATTAAAACAAATATTTCACTATCGTTGCTTTGTTATTTTTCTCATATTCAATTTGATATCTCACACATAATCATAAATGCAATAATAAATTCAAAGAAAAATTTAGGGCTAACAACTTTTTTAAATTCTGGCCAGTATGTAATCAGTAAAGAAAAGTGAGCTTTGGATGAAATCTTACACCAATTTTACACCATTAAAATCATCATTGATGGTTATTTGATAACTACAAATCACAAAAATTGCTGAGCCCTAACACTGCTCTAAATTCAATTCTTACAATTGAAATCTATCCATTAAAATGATAAAAACATGAATTTTTTCTTTCTAAGTTTTGTTTGTTAACATTATAGTTTTTTGATAAAATTATCTAACAGTATTTCTAAAATTTAGATTTATCAAAAACTAGAAAAAAAATTGCATTTAAATCATGCATCATCTTTTTAAATAACATACTAGTGACTCAAATTCACAAATAAAAGTAATAAAGTCTGAATTTCAATTACAGAATATGTGCAACTCGAGATAAGTCTCAAAATAGTCCCTAAAGTTGCACTTGAGTCTCAAAGTAATCCCAGAAGTTAATAATTTCTCAAATTCGTTCATAAAATTGCACTCCAAGACTCTTAATAGTCCTTGAAGGATTTTCCGTTCGTCGGAATCTTAAAATGACGTCTTTTTAAGAAGTAAAAAAAAACAACAAAAAAAAAACATTAAAAACGACGTAGTTTTATGTTTATTAAAAAAAAAAGAAAGAAAAAAATAAAAACACGTTAACACCCCCCCTTCTTCCCCTCCCTTTCCCTTCCCCAACTCTTCCCCTTCTCCAACCTACCCTTTCCCCTTCCCCTTCTCTCACTCGCAAGCAAGCTTTCCTCAACTCTCTTTGTCGCCGGCCTCCATTTCGGTGTCGCGCCAATCGCCCCTCCCTAACCTACCCTTTCTCCTTCCCCTTCTCTCACGCTCCCAATCTGCTTCTCCGCATCACCACGAGATCCAACTGCTCTCCGACCTCGCCGTCCAGATTTCACACTTTTCCACTATTTTCAAGCGCTCTGTCAACCACCCCCAACTCTCTGTCGCCACCGTCATCGCTCTCGAGCCCGCTGCATTCTCCGGCGACTCCAAAGCCCTGCTTCTCCGCATCACCACGAGATCCAACTGCTCTCCGACCTCGCCGTCCAGATTTCACACTTTTCCACTATTTTCAAGCGCTCTGTCAACCACCCCCAACTCTCTGTCGCCACCGTCATCGCTCTCGAGCCCGCTGCATTCGCCGGCGACTCCAAAGCCCACCAACAGCTCCACAACGAGGCAGGCGCTCCAGACCACAAACAGAATGTCTCTCACGGTCAGCTCCAGACGCTCTCCATTGTCCTGACTGACAGCCCCTCCCTACTTGTCACCGTCTGCTCTCTGTTCTCCTCTTTGTCTCCCTCTACATTTTTCTTCTCTTCTTTGCGGCAAAGGTGAGTTTTTTTTAGTTATTTAATCATTATTGTTTAATATTTTGGATGATTATTGCTGCTGGTGATTGTGTTTTAATGTAGTTGCCAAAGTTAATTTTTTGTTTTTTGAATATGTAATTGTTGCTATTTAGGTTGATTGATGCTTGTTATTTATGTTAATTGATCTTTTCTAATTGTTGTTGATTTTTTTGTGATTTTTTGTAATTGTTAGTTTTCTTAACTCTGTGATTTTTGTTGGTTCCGATGATGTTGTTCTTGTTGCTACTATGAAATTGAAGAAGAAGAACAGTGAAGAAGAGAATTGGTGAAGATAAGGATTAGTTTTTTTTTTATAAATATAAAACGACGTCGTATTGGGGATTAGGTTTTTTTTTTTTAATAAATACAAAACGACGTCATTTTAGTCCAGCTCAGTTTTCCGGTAGCAAGGATGGACGAAAATTATTTCAAGGACTACTATGAGTCCTAGAGTGCAATTTCAGGGACGAATTTGAGGAATTATTAACTTCAGGGATTACTTCGAGGCTCGAGTGCAACTTTAGGGACTACTTTGAGACTTATCTCGTGCAACTCACAATATAAAAAATACAATGTGTTTCAAATTGTATACAGATGCACCTGATAAAGGTACCTGATATTAGGGGTGTACATAGCTCGGTCCGATTCGAAAACTCGGTCTGGCCCCAAATATTTTAGAGGCTTATTTGGTGTGATTTCACCGGGTTTAGGGTCAGGTAAGGGTCTCAAAAATAGACCTAATCATTATTTTGAGTCCGGTTCGGGCTATATCTCGGGTCACCCGAACTCGACCGAGTCATCATACACAATTAATATTTTGTGTTATTAGTGATGGATGATGACTATTCTTATATGGAATTTAAGTATTGTAAATCTTAATATTTTGTGTTATTAGTCATTATAAGACTATAAGTTAATGTTTTATGTTTAAAATGAATAAGACTTTAGACTAATGTATAATATTGTGTTATTTGTATTGATTTAAATATTTAGTATTATTAGACAATGTTAGTATTGACTGTGGTTATGCTTTAATTTCAAAGAAGGGTTGGTTCTTGTTATATTTTTGTAAGTGGATTTTACCATGTCAAATAATGGTTGGAGTCTTAATAATTTGGATATTTTCACATGTTAGCTTACAAGAAGGTAATGTTAACGGCCCGATTTTCATCCGATATAAACATAGCTCGAAAGTGTATAGATTTAATCGGATTTAGGGCCGGATTCGGATCTAACAAATAGGCCCGGTAATCACATCAAACCCAATTTCACCTGACCCATGAACACCCCTACCTGATATTGATACAAGTAAAAAGTACTTTAAATTTTGAACTATGTATACTGCAGTACGTGACACAACAGATTGTAGACAAAGATATTTGATATGTGACACAACAGACTATACATAGAAATACTTACATTCGATGCAGCTAAGTACACTTTTACAGGATTATTTTTCATGAAATGGTAAAGGTATTTCTAAAATACAGCGAAATTTATTATTTTGAATTGCTATGTAGTATGCGCAAAAATATCTGAATATTCACACATATTTTTATAGGCCCGTGCCATTCCTCATAGAAGAATTTGCCGTAAAAGCATCTCATATTAATACATAGTCATTTTTTTATGAAATTTTAGAGATATTTGTAAAGTATAGCTCTAAAATATAAATATTTTGAATTATGCAATATACACAAAGACATAATATACACTGATACATAGTTTTATATGTAGATCGGATTTATTATTAATTGGTAATTTTTTTTAAAAGTTTTTCTTAATAAAACAACGATAGAAACAAATTTTAAAAAATTAATTTAAAATATTTTAAATTCAAACAAAAAAAATACATATATATTT
>NC_029792.2:122697386-122729814 GCF_000816755.2 Arachis ipaensis
TAATAAAATAATTTTTAAAATTAAAATAAGTATAATAAATATAAATATAAATATAAATATAAAATTAATTTTTATCAATTGAAAATGTAAAAGATATACTATGTTTAGATTGTATATAGAAGCACCTGATATTGATACATATCACTATCTAAAAAGTACGGTAAATTTTGAACTATGTACACTGAAGTAATGTGATACAACAAATTATACACAAAGATATTCGACGTTGACACATACATTTTTACATGTCATTTTTTCATGAGATTGTAAAGATATTTTTAAAATACAGCAGAATTCAGTATTTTGGACTGCTACGTATTATGCACAAAAATATTTGATATTTACACATACGCTTTTATAGGCACATATCATTTTTCATGAAATTCTAAAAATATTCTTAAAGCAAGATAGAATTTGGTGCAAAAACATCTCATATTAATACATATATACAGAAGTATAATATACACAAAGACATCTGATACTACTTATAGATATAGTTTTACATGCAGATTGGATTTATTATTAATTGGTAATTTTTAAAATTTTTTTCTTACTAAAACAAAGATAGAAATAAATTTTAAAAAATTAATTTAAAATATTTTAAATTTAGACAAAAAATAAAAAAATACACATATTTTTTGAATGTACTCATTTTTTATGCCAAAATATTATTTTTTCTATAATCAAATCATGAGTACTCCTATTTTTTTTTATGATAAATTAAAGTTATTTTACTTTTTTTTGTTATTTCTAAATCAACCGAAACAAATCTTGTATCAAGATAAAAAATAGTAAATATTCAACAATTTTTATATAATAACTTAATAAGCATACCTATTTAATTTGATGATGTGGTAATGTCATGTCTAAACTTCGAAACAATCTGATATCATCCTACAGAGAAATATGATAGTAAAATAAGTTCCAAATAAAGAAAAAAAATGGAATGCCCCAACATAAGAACTAAAAATAATGATTTGAAAGTCTTAAGTCTCGCAATCTTCTACTAAAAAGAAATTGACTGTTTCTCAAAATTTGTAGTTTGAATTAATTGATATTTACTTTTATATTTTTTTCACAAATATATTTTTCAAATTAGTCTAACGAACACCATCTTAACTTTTTAGATACAAGCGGGCCAACTTGAGAAACAGGAAAGAAATATAAATGTCTCAGAAGTAAAACTTAAAAAAAAAAAGATGAATTGACTTTTGTCTCATTATAACAATGGCAACAATAAAAAATTTCGTTGCAACAGGAGACTTTATACGGCATTTTCTTCGGTAATATTGACATCTGTTGAGAAATTTAAAGTTTCAACCAAAGAACTGAGACAAAAATATGCAAACTAAGTGAACATGAGATTTTATCCATGTTCTATATATCCTCTCTCTCGCAGGTCATTGATCTTTTCATGTTGTTTTGATTGACAGATTGTACCCTTCTTCTTCAGATTATACTCTATATTTCATATTACTGCATTCAAACTGCTGCGAAGATTCAGAGTATATTATTGTTATCTCTTTCGTCACAACATATGCAAACCACTGTATAAAAAGGCTCAAAATACATTATTAGACTATGCATACTGATGATGGATGTGACGCAACAACCTACTGTGCAGAAATAGAGATTGGGATGTGTCACACTCACATATACTTGCTTCTTCTGATACTGACACGGGCTCTTATAGGACACGTCATTCTTTGTGAAATAAAAAAGATATTTCTGACGCACAGTAAATATTTTAAATTATGCAATATACATCAAAATATCTTATATTGATACATAATTTTACATGCCAAGTACTATTTTTCATAAAATTTTAGAGGTATTTCTAAAGTATAACAGAATTTGATATTTTAGATTATGCAATATGCCTAGGGACATCTGGTATTTTGGATTATGCAATATGCAGAGACATCTGATATTGACACATAGTTTTACATGCCCATTTGATTTATTATTGACTGATATTTTTAAAAATTATTTTTTTCTTAATAAATATTAAAATAAACAATTTAAAATATTTCAAATTCAGACAAAAAAAAACAAAAGAAAATACACGCATTTCTTTTTTAATGTATTAATCTTTTTTTTACAACAAAATACTCTCTTTTCTATAATCAAATCATACATACTCATATTTTTTTATGATAAATTAATATCACTTTAATTATATTTTTTGTTTATCCTAAATCAACCGGATCAAATCTTATATTAGAATAAAAAAATATTAAATACGAGATAATTTTTATAAGACATAAAATTAGGTTTGAAAATTTTTTTATTATTCATAAGTAATTTATTAAAATTT
Organism: Arachis ipaensis; assembly: GCF_000816755.2. Lineage (NCBI taxonomy): Eukaryota > Viridiplantae > Streptophyta > Magnoliopsida > Fabales > Fabaceae > Arachis > Arachis ipaensis. The sequence goes on from NC_029792.2 coordinate 122,699,704, forward strand.
TTGAAAAATAATTTTTAAGAGTGTAATACCTTTATTTTTTAAATTAACTGAAAATGGTTTTAAATAATCATAAACGTTCTTAGTAAAACAAGTTTTAAAATTTAAAATAATTATAATATAAATAGATAGATAAAGAATTTTGATTTTGAATGAAATTTAGTATTAATAATTTAATTAAGAATAAATTTGAATATTTATAATATGAGATTATATTAAATTTTTTAATTTACAAATTAACTTTAAAAATTCTCTTTAAATGCTAGTTATCTTTAAGTTAACTTCACTGTAAGATCCATAAACACTATCATTTTAAAAGTTTGACGCTATAATGATAACAAATATGAAGTTAGTCCATAAATCAGTGAATATTTTAACACAAAACGAAACAAAACTTCGAACGTTCTACAACCAACACGGCAGAAGACACAACCAAAAGAACAAAATGGCACAGAATTTCATATGAAACTCTCAATATATTCGTGAAACACGTCGTGTGTGTGTATATATATATATATATATATAATCCAAACTAGACAGACATTCAAATCTATTAAACGGATATAAGATAAGATAGTTCCTAGTAACATTCCACAACCATAAAGCTAATTATAGAAGTTCACATTATTTCACATATCACACATAAAAACACAGTTAAAAGGGTAACTGCAATTGGTAAAACACGAGAAGAGTGGGCATTGTTACATTTCATTTCATTCATTGAGAAAATGTATTACTTTTCCCTCTTATGCTTTTCCCTCTTATGCTTTGTGAAGGAAGTAGTGGCAACCCCATATTTAATTGTTCAACACAACAAAATTGAACATGTGCCGACCCAACTAGGCTTTAACGCCATGTTCATTACATGTTCAAGTTGTTGTTCCAATTAAACATGGGGTTGCCACTACTTCCTTCACAAAGGATAAGAGGGAAAAGTAATACATTTTCTCAATGAATGAAATGAAATGTAACAATGCCCATTTTTCTCTTCAGCCTCAAGTTTGTCTTGTGTTGTAGGATTTGCAATTCAAGCACTTTTGAGCAATAAGATGGTACTTTACGTTACTAGTTCTACCACAATCATTGCAAAGGATCCAAACCTGTTTGAAAGAAGAAAAATAAAAGGACAGAAAAAACGATGATTATTAGTTGTCCCTCGTAATCAGAAGGGAAATACACACAAAATCTTAACTACTAAATTCACATAGTCATGGAACTATAACGAAATTCTAAGTATTTATAAAATGTTATTGCAGAGATACTTACTAGTTACTAGGTTAGTAGAAATGTCATTCTAGTCACACACATATCAAGCTTTCTAATTTTAACATGGCCAAAAAAATGTAATTGGGAATACTTGGCTTTTTATAACACAAGTTTATTTGGGTAATCATGGAATCGTAAGAACTTTTATAAATATTCTAAATAGTTTTATATGATCTTTTGTAATATGATTAATCCTAATCCTAAAGCGAGACACATCACATTCTCTTGTTATCTATGTCATCTGTATCAAAGTTTTTGTTGAAAATTTCTCCACAATTTCAAAAACATGCATAAAGGTTTTGGCGAGTTTTAAAATTGATCTAGTTTTTTTTTCTTAAATAGAGCAAACTACCAAAAATGCCCTCTAAAAACTTTCACCAAAAAAAATATCCCAAAAAATAAGAACAGCAAAAATACACTCAAGATTTAAAAAGGTGTGGCCCATTACGAAGTAAACACAACCGAATTTACTTCATTTCATGTCAATGTACTTATATTTTTAAGGCCCAGTTTGGGTAAATAACTTAAATAAGTTCTTTTGGAGAAGGAGCTTAAAACATAAGGACTTTTATTAATAGCAGCTTATAAATAAGTTATTTTGTGTTTGGATTTTTAGTTATAAAAGTACTTATTTTAAAGTTGTAGCGTTTGGATAAATAACTCAAAAGATAAATTTTTTTTACAAAAGAGAATGAATATTAAAATAACGATGATAACAAATACTTTTCAATATTGAATGTTGATTTTACATAACCTAATCACTAATATTGTGTATGATATGGTAGGTAAAAATAAAAAATAAAAATAAAATGTGTATCAATGTATATTTTATTGCTGTTTTTTATTTTTTATTTTTATTCCTATTAGAACTCTCTTCTCCTTTATTGAGGTCAAGAACTTGTTATAATTAACTATGAAAATAATAAGCTATAAAATTACATATGAAAAAAATAAAATTAAAACTGAAATTTCATAAATACAAATTTAATAATAAAAAATAGTGATAAAATAATAAAAAAATATTTAGAAGGAATATATGCAGTAAGTTGTTCAGATGTAATATTGTCTGAAAATGTGGTGGAGGATCAATACTTCCATCAGATGTTTCATTACGTAAAAATGGTGAGACTTGGAACATTGCGTGAGAATGATGGTGGAAGGCCGGTGCTTCTAGCAGACCTTGTGTGAAAATGGTGATGAAGAGTCAGTATTTTTCATAGAGTCAAGAAGGAAAGTAAATTTTTGTTTTAAAATTAATTTTTGTTAAGTAAGTGGTAGAATGACTTCTTGAGAAGCAAGAAGTCATATATTTTTACTTCTTCAAAAAGTTGCAAATTAACTTTTCGGGAAGTTAGAAGCTTTTTTTAAAATAGTGCCAAACACATAGATTATGACTTTTCATAATCCAAAAATAAAAAAAAGTAGCTTCTCCTACTTCCCAAACGGGCTCTAAATCTTCTTCCGTTTTTAAATCTTTTGAGGGTATTTTGTCATTTAAATTTTTCAAAGATATTTGCCAGCTATTAAATCTTTAGTGAGTATTTTTCTTAGTTTACTTTTTAAAAAACTAATAATAAAAATACATGAAATAGGGGTGTCACAATTGCTCCTCACAATCTTTCCCATTAGATTGCAATGATCAGTTGAGCACAATTACCATACCCGTTGACTTTAGAGGAGCATCAGAGAACATAAAATTGGAGAAATTGTGTTAGTTTACTTTAGAGGATCATCGCAAAACATCAAATTTCTCCAATTCCCTCATTAGAGGCATAGAAAATAACAGAGAAAACTAACCATTTTATTTTGATATAGTTCAGGCATTGGTGTAGCAGCAATCTCCAAGTCAAACTTCTCCCAAACCTTTGACATATCAAAAACTGACTTTGAGCAAAGAGGGCATGCATACCTGAGATGTTTAAAACAATAAATAAATAAATAAACGCAAGTATCAGAACCAATGATTTCCGATAATAAGACTTAAGAGAGCAGATACTAATAAACGAGTTCCAACTTTCAATACAATACTCACTGTAAATGCTGTCTCATTTCATTCAGACAGTTGATATGGATTGTATGTCCACATGGCAAGACAGCGATTTCATGCATCGATTTGAACAAATACTGCAAAACCATCACATTTTGTTGGTAAACATGTGTTAGCACCCAGCGGGGGAATAAATGTATATTGATCGACTTCCGGGAAGAAAATATCAAATTTTAATAGTCGGATTAATAGTCAAAATAGTTCCTGAGAAGTGTGCGTCAAAATTTAGTGATTGAAAGATCAAATGTCTCCTTGGTTCATGAAAGATATAATTGTGAATATGATTGAGCCTTCCATCAATTAGATGATGACATGTGGCATAATATTTCGACAAAAATCTAATTAGCAAAGGACTAATTCGAAACGTTTGATCTTTTGAGGACCAAATTGACAAGCATGTGGACCATTTTGACTATTAACCCTTTTAATAGACCAATAGGAGCACATTACAAAATTAACAAAGACAAAATTTAACCTCAAAACAAACAGGACAATCATGATGCATTGCCTTCTCCACACAAGCGTGACTATTTTTCAGCAGAGTTGAGTGGCAACAACCTTGGAAGAGAACATATCACCTGAAAATAGGCCACCACTCAAATAAAGATCCTAAAAACAACTTTATTGTAAAGATGCCTACGTGGCAAAACCTAAACCATACATTCTAAAGCCACACTTTTCATTACAAAACACTTAAAACCATAACTTTTCACAAAGAAAAGCGTCACCTAATGGAAAAAAGTAAATTAGAAGATTTAAGAGAAGAAATAATTAAATTATCAAAATTAATAGATCAAAAACTAATGATTTTAACTAATGTTAACTGTAATGACACCGAATTTTTAAAATCAATACAAAATGATTTTTCTCAAAATCTTTATTTTTACTATAAGTTTTATTGAAAGGCTTCAAAAACCTGAAAAAAAACTTATATTTCACACGGAATTTCTAAAAAATGTTACCATAGAAATAATTTCCCACATCTTTATCATACTTTTAACCCACAATTAAATTCTATAGTAGATATACTTGAAGAAATATTAGTATCCATAAAATTTCAAAAAAATAAGGAAAAAGAGAATCCCAAAGAAGAAAATTTTCAAAATATAATCAACATAACAAAATTAAAAGTAAAACCATCATTGAAATTATGAATATTGAAGAAAAATTAGAAGAAGTTACAATGCTTTTTAAACAATTAAAAATGGCTCAAGAAAATAATATTATGGAACAGAGATTTCAAATAGAAGAAGAATTAGTAAATTCTGAAAATATAGAAAATGAAGAACACATCCTAGATTATTCAAGTGACGAAGAACCAGCAATTCCAATACAAGTAAAAAATGAAGCTGGAACATCTAAGGATAATCAATCTCAATTTAAATGGAAAACAGGTTTTGAAAACTTTGTTTTTAAAAAGGGATTTATAAATAAAGATTCAAAATATACAAAAATACCATCAAAATACGTTCCTAAAATCCAGGAAATGGAAGGAGAAAGAATGCTCGATTTAGACTGTAAAAAGAATGAAAAAGAAAATTTCGAGAACTGGTTGAATTCTTTCTTATTAGAAGCCTTTACTAATCCAAAACTTAGTGAATTGTCTGGAAGAGATATTTGGAATTACATAGGGTTTCATACTAAAGGAACTGTAAGAGATTATATGACATCAATAGAAAACCAAATAATAGAAGAATTAGCAACAAAAACAACAACTTATGATAAGATAATACATATAATGATGATTCTATATAAAGAATTTTTTGGAAAAAATACTATAGATCATAGACAAGAAGAAGTCTATAATAAAGAATATCAAGAAGCAAAAGACCATTATCTTAGTATGTATATAACAAAACTTCCATATCCTGCTAATGAATTTATAATGGGAAGATTTATAAGAGAAATAAATAGAGGGACAATTGAAAATAATTTTGGTGGAGCAACCTCTGCAATAAGAGAGGAAATAAAAGAACGTTGTATGCAAGAAGCGACTCAAAAAAGATTTGCAAATATAATTAGAATTTGCTGTCAGGATAATGAAGAGATACCTCAAAAATATGGTCTTAATAAAAATTTTCAAAGAAAAAGAAAATATCAATTTAGAAAAAGAAAATACTATCCAAACTGGAGAAAAAAAAGATATTTTAAAAAAAGAAATAACAATAAAAACAAAAGACAAAAAAATGACTATTGCCCAAATAAAAAAGAAAATTGTAAGTGTTGGTATTGCCAAGAAGAAGGACACTATGCAAATGAATGTCCAAAAAAGAAGGATAAAAAGGACCTTACCAAACAATTAGAAATTGCTAAGTCTTGTTTTTATGGAACCATTAGAGGAATCAGATGATAACTTAGACTATATTTTTGAATATGTCTCGGAAACAGACTCAGAGACTGAGTAATAATGCTACATTTATTACTATAAAAATAACAGAAAAGTTTTAAATGCTTTCATAGATACTGGAGCGACACAATGCTTTGCTAGTACAAATATAAAACTTGATTGAAAAAAATTAACAAAACCATTAAGAGTTAGAATAGCTGATAAATCAATACATAAAATTGACCAAAAGGCTGAAATGGCTAAAATATTTATTCAAAATTATAGGTTCATTGTTCCATCCATATATATGCTAGATTCTGTAATGGATTTTATCATAGGAAATAACTTCTTAAAGTTATATCATCCATCCATTCAAGAATTAACATATATAGTTTTAATTCGAAATTTCGATTAACTCTTCATATTTTGCTTCGAATAAGTTTATAATTTGTATAGATTCAATTGGTGGTGCTTTATTTAAAGGATTTTGATAAAAATAGTTTGCAACTTCATAATCTAAAGTATTGATCATTTCTACTATTTCTCTTGTATTTGTTATATGATCATTTATTACTAGTCCTTGATGTATATTTATAATTCTGATTTCATATTTATAGTTTTTTAATTCTTTTTTAATTTCTATCATAATTATAGTATTCTTTTTTTGCATGGATTATTGTATATAAAATATTTTATCTGTTTGTCTTTCTCTTTAATATAATTTCTCAAATCCTCAAAAACTTCTTTTATTTCTACACTTTCTCTTATTTCTAAATATCTTTCTAATTTTTCAACTTCATCCTTCATTTTTTCTTTCAACAGCTTTAATTCTTTTATGTCATAATACGGTTTTCCAGCCATTTATAAATTTTTTAAGTTTAATTCCAACTTGTTTATATTTATTCTTATTTCTATCTTTTTTATTATAAGATCATCAATTTCGATCTGAATATTATTTAATTCCCTTTTATACTCCTCTATTTTACTTTTTAATTTTTTCGCTCTTTTTCTTTTTATTTTATTTTCTGGTTTTTCAATCTTTTTATGCTTCATTATTTATTTTAGAATTTCTGCAAACTCTATCATCGATTCATCACTATTTTCTAGAGATTCTATTAATTTTTCTAGCTCTTCAACTTCTCTTTTCAACTTGTCATTGATTATTTTTAGAGCTTCAAATGCTTTTTTATTTATTTCAGAAAACTGTAAATAATTCAAACGATTTTCTCTTTCAAAGAGCTCTTGTTTTTTGTCTTGATAAGTTACATATATTTCTTCTTTATTTATTGTCATAATTTAGTATTTAGGGTTTTATTTAATTTTTCGACCTTTTTTGTTAACTCTTTTATTTCAGAATTTTCTTCTTTAATTTTTAACTTAGATAAACTTAAAGGGCTATTAATTTTAGATTCTCCTATTTGAAAATTTGATGAAACCAATTTTCCTGATGGTTCTTTTAGTAATAAAACTGGGTTTTCAATAGCTTTATATTTTGGTATTTTTGTTTTTACAATTTTCTGAAATAATTCATCGACATAAATTCTTTCTCTGTTTTTAAATATTATACTATGATGGCTATTTGTTAAAGCATAATTTATTGCATATGTAATTGAAAATGGTTCATCATTTTGTTCCATTAAATTCTTTCTGTGAAATTTATAAGCCAGACTTATAGATCTTCCAAGATTTTCAGTTGATAAAGGTATAGCATATCCAAGATGGGCATTAAATTTTACATTTACATTTGCCAAATTTCCATGAACAATTCCAATTATTTGATCTATTAGGTCATCAGTAATTCTTTTGTCACAGATTGCTAAACTTATTGGTGAATTAATTTCTTTCATATATGTAGATTTGATTAAGACTTGTATGGTACTAATATGAATCCATCCAATTTTACATCTTTTTTGTTGATCCTTAATTTTCTCAATCTGTTTACTCAATTCTTCATCATTTATCAAAGCTATTTCAAGTTCTCCATTGGCAGATTTTATCTTTATAGGGGCTTCAAGTTGAATTTTTCCATAGTATATTATATTTTTTCTATTAAAAACTTCTTTTAAAAGACTTTGTTTATTAAAATTTTCATTTGATTTGAGATTTAGTTCTATTTTTAGAACAGCCTGTTTTTCATTATATAATAAAGCAGTTAATCTATAATAATCAGATTCTTCTGTTAATTCTAAACTTTCTAAATAATTCATAACTAAAAGACTAGGATGAAGATGTATCTTTCTGGAGAAAAATTTTCTTTATTTAGTATATTTTACAATAGGTGTTTTTATCTCTAGAGAGGAGATTGTAGATACTAACTCCAGAGGGGAGTTTAGAACTATTTTTCCCTAAGAGAATTCTTTGTCAGACTACAGAATCGCCTCGGCAGCTTCCTCCTTGTTCTCCTAGCATATGAGTACTCTTAGCCTTCTGCTTTCTGTTTTCTGATACTCTTACAATTGCCTAAGCAATCTATTTATAATGGTTGGGTCTGATGGACAATTCTCATCCTTACCCTTCTTATGACGTCATTGCTTATTATCTTGCACCAGCTACATTGTTGGTGCCTTATGACCTAAGCGCTTACGTCATTATACAATAATATTGAGGGATGCTTCAGATGCACTGTCCTCTTCTTTTATCATGTGGGCTTCAGATGCATTGTCCTCTTCTTTTATCATGTGGGTTGATTCCGTTTCATTATTGCTAGTTGGCATTTGTGGTCTTTTCTGTCTTTTATCAAATAGCAGAGATTCCTCTTTATCCATTCAGGGAGTTTTTCTAAAAGTCCAGATAAGTTGTAGAATGCTGATTCAAATTCCACCAAGAGTCTCATCTCTCTTTCTTCAATTTCATTTCTTTTACTGGATACAAGCAGAGTATTTCTACTTTTATAATTAATCCTTGTGTGAGATTCCTTCGTTATTTTTTGAGTTCTTTCAAAGACCCTTGCTAATGTGCTGGCTAGTCTTCCTTCATGACTGTAAATTGTTAAATCTTGAATTTGATCAATTGGTTGAAAATTTCCTGGGAAGACAGACATGAATATTACTTAGTGTGCTGGAACCAAGCATTCTTCTTCTTCATTAAAAATAGGTTGACTATTTGTAAATTTTAGGGATACATCCCTTGAATTTACATTGTCAATCATATTTTTAAATCTTTTTACTACATCAACGAATCCTGCAGAAAACTCACTAATAATTTTTAGATCATTAAAAATTAAAATTGTATCAATTAATCCATATTGGAAAAACTGATAAGTGTCAGATGGGGAAGCATCTAGAAATATAACCAGCTTTGTTAGCTGTTCTTTGGCAATAGGATAATATTCCAAAATTGCCATTTTTTCTTCAGTCCAATTCAGGACTATATTATGGATTTCTCTGAGATTTGATCTTGAATTGGAGCTTTATCTGCTCTTTTTAGGGTTTGTTCTGGATGAAGATCTTCATATTCCCCGAAGGATTCCTTTGCCTCTTCCAGTGTTAAAAATCCTCCTTTATGAATTATCCTTGATTGATGTGTGAATGATGCTGCTTTTTTCCAAGCATCATATACTCCTTTCATGGGGCCATTATAAATTACATAATATTTTTTATCTTGGGTGGATTTTTTAATAATTTCAGCAATTGTTTTATTTTCTGAAATTTTTTCTTCACCTGATTTGTCCTCCATGTTTAGCTGGCTGAACTCTGATGGTTTTGCTTGTTGTGTTGATTTCATTGCTTTAATGACCTTCTTGAGGGATTGGATGTGTCCTTATTTGCTGACAATGCTTGCATTTTTCGAGTTCTTGCTCATATTTTTGAATTTCTTGATCTAATGCGTTGTAGACAAACTCCATTCTCTTGTTAATGTATCTGCAATAACATTTTTGTCACCCTTAATATATTCAATCTTTATTGGATATTGTAACAAAAATAATTGTCATCTTATCAATCGTCCATGATTATAATCAACTTTTAGATTATATCGTATGAAACTTGTTAGGTAACTTGAATCTGTCCTTAATGTAAATTCTCTGGGTAGTAAATCAATTTTCCATTTTTTAAGAAATTTAATTGCTGCTAGAGTTTCCTTTTCATGAGTAGTATACCTCTGTTCTGTTGGAGTAAAAGTCCCTGAAATATACCTGCAAAGTAATTTCTTTGGGGAATATATCTGAATATTAGCTAAATATTAGCTAAATATTCCCCAAAGAAATTACTTTGCAGGTATATTTCAGAGACTTTTACTCCAACAGAACAGAGGTATACTACTCATGAAAAGGAAACTCTAGCAGCAATTAAATCTCTTAAAAAATAGAAAATTGATTTACTACCCAGAGAATTTACATTAAGGACATATTCAAGTTACCTAACAGGTTTCATACGATATAATCTAAAAGTTGATTATAATCATGGACGATTGGTAAGATGACAATTATTTTTGTTACAATATCCAATAAAGATTGAATATATTAAGGGTGACAAAAATGTTATTGCAGATACATTAACAAGAGAATGGAGTTTGTCTACAACGCATTAGATCAAGAAATTCAAAAATATGAGCAAGAACTCAAAAAATGCAAGCATTGTCAGCAAATAAGGACACAGATCCAATCCCTCAAGAAGGCCATTGAAGCAATGAAATCAACACAACAAGCAAAATCATCAGAGTTCAGCCAGCTAAACATGGTGAACAAATCAGGTGAAGAAAAAATTTCAGAAAATAAAACAATTGCTGAAATTATTAAAAAATCCACCCAAAATAAAAAATATTATGTAATTTATAATGGCCACATAAAAGAAGTATATGATGCCTGGGAAAAAGCAGCACCATTCACACATCAATCAAAGATAATTCATAAAGGAAGATTTTTAACACTGGAAGAGGCAAAAGAATTCTTCAGGGAATATGAAGATCTTCATCCAGAACAAACCCTAAAAAGAGCAGATAAAGCTCCAATTCAAACCCAGAGAACAGGAATAATAATAAACATTCCTACAAGGGCTGAAATCAAGGAAAAGAAAAGGGTCTGTAGATCAAATCTAAGAGAAACCCTTAATATAATCCTGAATTGGACTGAAGAAAAAAAGGACAATTTTGGAATATTATCCTATTGCCAAAGAACAGCTAACAAAGCTGGTTATATTTCCAGATGCTTCCCCATCTGACACTTATCAGTTTTTCCAGTATGGATTAATTGATACAATTTTAATTTTTAATGATCTAAAAATTATTAGTGAGTTTCCTGCAAGATTCGTTGATGCAGTAAAAAGATTTAAAAATATGATTGACAATGTAAATCTAAGGGATGTATCCCTAAAATTTACAAACAGTCAACCTATTTTTAATGAAGAAGAAGAATGCTTGGTTCCAGCCCACCAAGTAATATTCATGTCCGTCTTCCCAGGAAATTTTCAACCAATTGATTAAATTCAAGATTTAACAATTTACAGTCATGAAGGAAGACTAGCCAGCACATTAGCAAGGGTCTTTGAAAGAACTCAAAAAATAACGAAGGAATCTCACACAAGGATTAATTATAAAAGTAGAAATACTCTGCTTGTATCCAGTAAAAGAAATGAAATTGAAGAAAGAGAGATGAGACTCTTGATGGAATTTGAATCAGCATTCTACAACTTATCTGGACTTTTAGAAAAACTCCCTGAAGGGATAAAGAAGAATCTCTGCTATTTGATAAAAGACAGAGAAAACCACAAATGCCAGCTATGTGCCTCAAAAATATCTGAAGAAAGCAATAATGAAATGGAATCAACCCACATGATAAAAGAAGAGGACAATGCATCTGAAGCCCACATGATAAAAGAAGAGGACAGTGCATCTGAAGCATCCCTCAATATTATTGTATAATGACGTAAGCGCTTAGGTCATAAGGCACCAACAATGTAGCTGGTACAAGATAATAAACAATGACGTAAGCAATGACGTCATAAAAAGGGTAAGGATGGGAATTGTCCATCAGACCCAACCATTATAAATAGATTGCTTAAGCAATTGTAAGAGTATCAGAAAACAGAAAGCAGAAGGCTAAGAGTACTCATATGCTAGGAGAGCAAGGAGAAAGCTGCCGAGGCGATTCTGTAGTCTGACAAAGAATTCCCTTAGGGAAAAATAGTTCTAAACTCCCCTCTGGAGTTAGTATCTACAATCTCCCTTTTGGAGATAAAAACACCTATTGTAAAATATACTAAATAAAGGAAGTTTTTTTCCAGAAAGGTACATCTTCATCCTAGTCTTTTAGTTATGAATTATTTAGAAAGTTTAGAATTAACGGAAGAATCTGATTATTATAGATTAATTGTTTTATTAGATAATGAAAAACAGGTTGTTCTAAAAACAGAACTAAATCTCAAATCAAATAAAAATTTTAATAAACAAAGTCTTTTAAAAGAAGTTTTTAATAGAAAAAATATAATATACTATGGAAAAATTCAACTTGAAGTCCCTATAAAGATAAAATCTGCCAATGGAAAACTTAAAATAGCTTTGATAAATGATGAAGAATTGAGTAAACAGATTGAGAAAATTAAGGATCAACAAAAAAGATATAAAATTGGATGGATTCATATTAGTACCATAAGTCTTAATCAAATCTACATATATGAAAGAAATTAATTCACCAATAAGTTTAGCAATCTGTGACAAAAGAATTACTGATGACCCAATAGATCAAATAATTGGAATTGTTCATGGAAATTTGGCAAACGTAAATGTAAAATTTAATGCCCATCTTCGATATGCTATACCTTTATCAACTGAAAATCTTGGAAGATCTATAAGTCTGGCTTATAAATTTCACAGAAAGAATTTAATGGAATAAAATGATGAACCATTTTCAATTATATATGCAATAAATTATGTTTTAACAAATAGTCATCATAGTATAATATTTAAAAACAGAGAAAGAATTTATGTCGATAAATTATTTCAGAAAATTGTAAAAACAGAAATACCAAAATATAAAGCTATTGAAAACCCAGTTTTATTACTAAAAGAACCATCAGAGAAATTGGTTTCATCAAATTTTCAAATAAGAGAATCTAAAATTAATAGCCCTTTAAGTTTATCTAAGTTAAAAATTAAAGAAGAAAATTCTGAAATAAAAGAGTTAACAAAAAAGGTCGAAAAATTAAATGAAACCCTAAATACTAAATTATGACAATAAATAAAGAAGAAATATATGTAACTTATCAAGACAAAAAACAAGAGCTCTTTGAAAGAGAAAATCGTTTGAATTATTTACAGTTTTCTGAAATAAATAAAAAAGCATTTGAAGCTCTAAAAATAATCAATGACAAGTTGAAAAGAGAAGTTGAAAAGCTAGAAAAATTAATAGAATCTCTAGAAAATAGTGATGAATCGATGATAGAGTTTGCAGAAATTCTAAAATAAATAATGAAGCATAAAAAGATTGAAAAACCAGAAAATAAAATAAAAAGAAAAAGAGCGAAAAAATTAAAAAGTAAAATAGAAGAGTATAAAAGGGAATTAAATAATATTCAGATTGAAATTGATGATCTTATAATAAAAAAGATAGAAATAAGAATAAATATAAACAAGTTGGAATTAAACTTAAAAAATTTATAAATACCTGGAAAACCATATTATGACTTGAAAGAATTAAAGCTGTTGAAAGAAAAAAATGAAGGATGAAGTTGAAAAATTAGAAAGATATTTAGAAATAAGAGAAAGTGTAGAAATAAAAGAAATTTTTGAGGATTTGAGAAATTATATTAGAGAAAGACAAACAGATAAAAGATTTTATATACAATAATCCATGCAAAAAAGAATACTATAATTATGATAAAAATTAAAAAAAAATTAAAAAACTATAAATATGAAATCAGAATTATAAATATACATCAAGGACTAGTAATAAATGATCATATAACAAATACAAGAAAAATAGTAGAAATGGTCAATACTTTAGATTATGAAGTTGCAAACTATTTTTATCAAAATCCTTTAAATAAAGCACCACCAATTGAATCTATACAAATTATAAACTTATTTAAGGCAAAATATGAAGAGTTAATAGAAATTTCGAAAAAGAAATTAAAAGAAAAATCGAAATTGAAAAATTGGTATCAGAAAAATAAAGCTTTATCATAATCTATGTTAATAGCATGATCTTCCCTTATAATTAACAAGACTTACCTCTTGTTCAGTCCCACAAAGTAAACATATTACCTGAAAAACAATCCAAAAATATTCAATCGAATTGATTAACATGTGAAATAACAGAAGGGAGAAGGGAGAAGGAGCACAAAATTTTTGTGATACTCAAATGATCGGTGTTCAAATAAATAAGCTACCTGTTTAATTTGATGACAGGGAATGTCATGTCTAAGCTTCGGAACAATCCTGATATCATCCTGCGGAAAAACATAGATGGTAAAATAAGTTCCCATTAAAGAGAAAAAAAAAATGGATTGCCACAACATAAGAATTAAAAATAATGATTTGAAAGTCCTAAGTATTGCAATCTGCTACTAAAAGGAAATTGAATGTTCCTCAAAAGTTGTAGTTTTGAATCAATTGATATTCACTTCTATACTTTCTCCACAAATATACTTCTCAAATTAGTCTAACGAACACCACCTAAATTTTTCAGATACAAGCGGGCCAACTTGAGGAACAGGAAAGAAATATAAATGTCTCATAACTAAAACTTGAAAAAAGGAAGATGGACTAACCTTTGCCTCATTATGACAATGGCAACAGTGGAAAATCTCGTTGCAGCAGGGGGCTCTAATACGGCATCTTCTCCGGTAATGTTGACATCTGCAAGAAGACCTAAAGTGTCAACAGGCACAAGCAAAAGAACAAAATGGCACCAAAAAAAAAGAAGAGAGAAGAAAAGATGTGATAACTCTTCAATAAGAGTTAATTTTCTGCATCATCATCGGCATCGTTCACAGTCCATACGCGAACCAAAACCAATCAAAGAGCAAAACCACCCAAACCATAAAAAGTTTCAGATCCACGCACCCAATTTGAAATCCACAACTTCAGCCAAACACAACCATATACATCATACACCAATTGACATCCGGCCATCACTAATAAAGAAACAAAATACCTGAAACTGCAGCCATCAACCATCACTCAAACACCAACAGATCCTCAACCTTCATCCAAAAACAGAAGCAGATTTGAAAAAAAAAATAGAACAGTTTTTTTTGTAGTAAATAAATCAATTTTTGATAAAAAAAATTAAGAAAAAAATGTGTTGACAAAAAAAAAAAAAACCTTTATCTTCACTGAGACAGAACTTCCATCAGCGGCATCGTCTGTCTTTCTGCTCCGATCTGTCTTTACCGAACGCTTTTTCTGCATGCAGCAGCACCACGGCCCTATTCTCACTTCTCTGCGCCGCTCCTCTGACTTTTTGCTCTTAGCACCACTCACCGCTGCCATTCTTCTTCTTCTTAGCCGCTTCAACGACCATCACCATCATCTCTTTCTCTTTCTGAAAAAAAAATAAATAATAAATAAAAAATTTACTGAGTTTAAAAAAAAAAAAAATTTACTCTGTGACCAGAAGCTTGCATGCACAGCCGGCGTTGTCTCTGATTTCTTGTTCTTCATCTCTTCTGTTCGCCAGAAACAGAGCAAAAAATCTGCCTTCTTCTTCGTCACCTCTTCTTTCTTCTCACCGTCGTCCTCTGGGTCGTCACTGTCACCATCACCGGCGAGCTCCTCCTTACTCCTCGCCAGTGATCTGAGACTCTGCCGCCATCTCTTTCTCCTTCACCGGCGAAGTCTTTTTCTTAATCGCCGGTGACATCTCTCTTCTTCTTACCCAACCCCTCTGTTTTTCCTCCCTCTGATTTCTAACTTTCCTCTTACTCCTCTGATCCTTTCTCTCTCTCCCTCTCCCTCTCCCTCTCCGTTTATTTTCTTTTAGTTTTTATGACGTGTGAGTTGTGAGTTGTGAATTGTGATTGTGTACTATACATGACCTTTACCTATTATTCCGTTCTTCCAAAATATGTAGTAACTAAAAAGGAAAAGGACAAGTTACTTAAATAAAACAGTCACGTTTTTTTTAGGTAGATAAAAAAACAGTCAAAATTTATTTTATTTAGTATTAATTAATTATTTTAATAATTAATAAATATTAAATAAAATAAATTATAGCTGTTTTTAACTGATTTTCTTTGGTTATCAAACATTTTCGCATGATTTCAATAAATTCTAAAGTTTTTTTTAATATTCTATTTAAGTCTTTAATGTTGGCTTAATATTATGGGCAAATCACTATATTAAGCCAAGGATAGTAAAAAATTACACAAATCCGCCAAACCAAAAATTATTTCATGAATCAACCAATGCATGTTTATATGTAGTTCGAATCAACTAAATTCGAACTTGATTTATACATAATTCGAATCATGTTGCTTCCAATTATACACAAAACTCACAAACACACTAATTCGAATTACACATATACAATAATTCGAATCAGGTTGATTCGAATTACACCCTGATTTATTAAAAAATTAATAATTTATTAAAAAATTTATTTAAAAAAATAATAATTTAAAATTAAAAAAATATATATTTTATTTCATGCATTAAAAAAACTAACAAAATATTTAATTATGAGACTTCTTTAAAATATTAATAAGCTATCAATTCGAATTTCATACAATACTCTTTTGTCCATTTTTAATAACTCATGAATATTTTTTAATAAATTTTTTTAAATTATATGGTAAGATATTACATTATTCGAATTACGCATGGGAAGTTCAATCACTCTGATTCGAATTATATGGTGAGCAATTCGAATTCTATATAATACTCTCCTGCCCATTCTTGATAGCTCATGAATATTTTTTAATAAATTTATTTTAATCATACCAGGTATTTTACCTAAGTCATTAGAACATTACAAATTTTTATAGTACTCCTAACATTTTTTAATCAATTTTTTAAATTATTTTGCATAGAATAAAATATTTTTTGTGGTATAGTTAAAATAAATTTATTAAAAAATATTCATGAGCTATCAAGAATGGGTAGAAGAGTATTGTATAGAATTCGAATTGCTCACCATATAATTGAGTGATTGAAATTTCCCATGCGTAATTCGAATCATGTAATATCTCACTATATAATTTAAAAAAATTTATTAAAAAATATTCATGAGCTATTAAAAATGGACAAAAGAGTATTATATGGAATTCGAATTGATAACTCATTAATATTTTAAAGAAGTCTCGTAATTAAATATTTTGTTAGCTTTTTTTAATATATGAAATAAAATATATATTTTTTTAATTTTAAATTATTAATTTTTTAATATTATTAATTTTTTTAATAAATGAGGGTGTAATTCGAATCAACCTTATTCGAATTTTTGTATGTGTATAATTCGAATCAGGTTGATTCGAATTAGTGTGTGTGAGTTTTGTGTATAATTCGAAGCAATATGATTCGAATTATGTGTGGATCAAGTTCGAATCTAGTTGATTCAAACTACATATAAACATGTATTGGTTGATTCATGAACCAGATTTTGGTTTGGCGGATTTGCGTAAAAATTTCTTCCCCTTGGCTTATTTTAGTGTTTTGCCCTAATATTATTATGACATTATAAATCTGTTAATAGAACTAAGACGGAATAAAAATGAGATAATTTTTAAACGTTAGAAATGTAAATAGGATAAAAATGTTGGAACAAAAATAATACATAAAAATATTTTTTAATTTTATTTTTTAATAATATCAATTTTTTATCGAATATATTTATTTAATTATTTTTTAATCATATATAATTAAAAATAAACGGTGTTTTCATGGTTTAAAATAATTATATATGATTAAAATAATTTTCATGGTGTTTACCGTATATAATTATTTATAGAATTACCGTATATAATGAATGTGATATATTTTTTTATGTAAATAATCTTTTAAAAAAAATCTAATAGTTAATCTATTACCTTTTTTGTTTTAGTCCAAATTAAATATTTTTTATTATTTTTGGAAAGAAAATCTTTTGAGAAATTTAATAATATGTGATAAGGAACACCGAATAAATTATGCAGAAACCAATTAAAACACAACATGAAAATATTTTTAAAAAAAGACGTTTTAGGCATCTTTATCTGAGTGGCCTCCATATTTATATGTCAAATATTTTGAAAGAAATTTGACAAAATACGTGATAATTCTTTGGGTGTATGAATCGAATCTCTTTAGAAAAAAGATCTTTTGTCTCATGGTAGCCTGCTCCAGTTCCCTTACAAAACTTTCGTTATTGGGTTAGCCATACACTTCACATGTTTCTTGTTAGTTCCGATCCCGAAAAGAAAGGAAGAATTTTTTTACAAAGTTTTCGTGTTGTCGATTCCTAATCGTAGTGCTTCTTCCCCCATGCCGCCTATTGCTACTAGTGGAGTAAGGTTAATCTAACTCCATAGTATAGGTATAACCTTTCGCTTAATACTAAAAATCTATAATTGAAGCATATGAGGCTGCATTAATGGTGCATCGCTTCTATAAATAGCAAGGTTTGCTTCATTTCAATTTGAACCAAGAGAGGGGAAAAATCTAGCGAGAAAATATGTGAAGGTTGAGTTATATATTAACAGATGTTTTTTTTGTGATAAAAGGTGTTTGTTGTGTTTAAAAATTATAAAGTTTGGTAAAATATTTTTGGAATAAAAAAGTTTAGGGAGCCAATTAGCACATAAACTAACTCAAATCAATTCTTTGTATTTTTAATTTTGAAATTTAAAAAATTAAGATAATGAGAAATTATTTTTTTTTTTATAACAGACTTCCTATTTTTTAACTAGTTGATTCTAGTTGACTATACTCCTAGTTAGTTCTTAGTAGAATCATTTTGAAAATAACACTCCATTATATTCCTTGGTATAGAAATATGTAATCAGGACAAAATAGTATCTATAACATAGGAGTATAGAAATAATACTATGTAATTATTCTGAATGTAAAAAAAAAAAAATTAAAGCTAGTTTGTGATTTATATCCAATTTTAAAATTTTCATGTTAAATAATGGGATAAGTGGCCTTCATATAATAGTTCCTTTATAATATTTTTAACCCGTACATATATAGTATATATATATATATGAATTGTTGACATATACATAGTATTATACTTATATATGTATACAATATATATATGAATTGTTTACATTTCCCATATGTTCTTATTATTAATTGTTTTCATGTATATATATGCATGCATGCAGAAAGAAGATGTAAGTCAACAAGAGGAAGGATAAAAGCATGTGTAATCCGATTCCTGATTTTATACTAGAATGTATTTTCGACTCGTAAATTTATTTATTAGTCATTCTACAAACATTTCATGATGAATAAAAATCTTTAGGAGTAAAATTATAAAAAAAATAAATTTATTTAGAATAAAAGTAATGTGATTAAATTTAATTTACTTAGATATGGTTAAAAGATAATTAAATAACTATGTATCCTAAAAAATTAATATTACCAAAGGATAAAATTAAAATTTATTTTTATGTATCGTTTTTGTCCCCAACGTTTTCGTCCTATTTAAAACCCTAAGGTTTCAAAATCATATCAATTTTGTCCTGCCGTCAATTCTGTTAACAGATCTCTAATGGCAGACAACATTGAGCCAATTTTGAAATTTTAGAGACTTAAATAGGACGATTTAAACGTTAGGGACAATTTTGGGACTTACCCCAAACGTTGTGGACAAAAATGATACTTTACTCTAAATAAAACAATTGGAAATCAAATTTATCATATTACAATTTTCTGAAACTTCATACTTATTTACAACTTTTTTATAATTATATAAACCAAAGTTCTAAAAATCGAACCGATTATCGAACCGTTCTAGCTACTAGTTTATTAGTTCATAGGTTCAATCGGTTTGACCGTGCAGTGGTTGAAGCGAAAAGATCGTTTTATAATAAAATAATAAATAAAATATAAATAAACATATTAAAACATAATTATAATCTAATATAAATTTTAAAATATCATCTAAATTAAAAGTACTACATAAATCAGAATGTTATTATGATCTCATTCAAATACAAACTCAAAAGTCAAATAACAAAAATAACCAATCAAACATAAAATGCCAACATCTAACTAATCCAAGTCTGTCATCAATCATCGAAATCCGCCATAACTTGCTGCAGATTTGCTTCGTTAATATCATCACCTTCATTTCCACTATTAATTCGTCAATTGCATCCTCAATCTCATCACCACCCTCCTCGTTAAAACTTACTTTCCTTTTACTAGTTTTACTTTTCTGAATCTCTCTTAATAAACCTTCCATTTATTTTTCTACGTCATAAGGGATCTTAGAACACTTCTTAATATCTCCCCGTATATTTACCAAATATTTTATCATTCTATTAATTCTCCCGCCCTCAAAAGTACTCAGACAAATTAAGCATTGGTAATGCGATTTTTCGTTTATATTTTGTAAAGCAACATATCTCCAAGCAGGATCAGTTTTTTCCCGAACATTAGAATTTTGTGATTGACTATCATTAGATCCAAAAGGAAGAGAAGGTTCATTCGAAGCCGAATTGTTCTCAGCATTATTATTCCTTGGTAATTCTTGGTTGCTACTAGCATTCATACCTAAAAATTTCCCGCAATCCAATAACAATACAATCCAACAACTAATCAACTAATCAATGCCTCAAAATCAAGATTTAGCACCTAACAACTAATCAATTATCAAAGGTTTTAACGATAAACTATAACAATTAATCATGCTTCAAGCAATCAACTTCAATAATTAATTATTTAATAATGCTTCAAGCAATCAACACTAAAATATTAATCATTTAATAATGCTTCAAGCAAACAGCACCAAAAAATTAATCAACAACAATTATTCATGCCTTAAGCAATCAACAGCAAGGTTAGAACCAACAATTAATCATGCCTCAACAGTTATTATTACAACAAATTAGATTTAAACCTAGGGTTAGTGGAAGATAGGGAAGAATGCAGAGCTGGTGGCGACAGGGACATTGGCTGGCCAGAGGCAAGACAGTACCTTGGAAAGGTCGAACAGAGCTGCGCCGGCGGAAAGACACTACGCGACGGCAAGTGGCACTGACGGTGGCTAGGATTTCGATGGCTGACTTCGTGATGGAAGGTGGCTACGCAAACGGAAAACTGGCTGCAGGAACGGAAAGCTGGCTGAAATGAACTTGCGACGGTGAGTGACTTCTACGGAACTTGCGACGGCGGTGGTGGCTGGACGGAGGTTACGCCGGAAGCTCGAGTGGAGACTGAGACGCGGGAACTGAGCAGTGAGAGTGGAGGGCTGGAGGCTCGAAAGTGGGTCTATGGTGTCTAGGTGAACTGGTGAAGACTAGGGTTCCTTTCAGAAAGGCAAAACGCAGCGTTTTTGGCAAAATTTCAAAAATTGTCCAGGTCACGGTGTTTATCAACAGTTCTCGGTTCGACCAGCCAGTTGGAACCAATTTTCAGAACATTGATATAAACCGCTATATGCACCAGCCAATTTGAAACTAAACGTAATTCGCTACTGGTAACCGCAATTTATGTTAAAATGGAGTTGGGCAGAAACTGCTATAGACTGCAGCGATTTTTGAAAGAGGTACAATATACATAAACCGCTACTGATTATAGCAATTTATGTACAAATTAATAAGGGTAGGTAAATCCGTAGTATACTATAGCGGTTTTTTTTTCTTGTGACTGAAATAAACTAAAGAAAGAAAAACAAAACAAACAAAACAAGGAACTGCTTAAATAGAGGGACAGTCTCATTTAAGACTACTCTTAAACTCCTCCCAAGGTGAAAGAAGCTCCACATGTGAAAGTTGTAACTTCATCGCTATTTTTGCCATAGTATCTGCCACCGTGTTTGCATCTCGCATAATCAAACGAAAGTCAACACGCCAATTCCAATGCATGATATCTTTTATTTTGAGCAACAATGGATCAATAAACCCAAAACCATCTTGAGTAACAAGATTAAATGCTTCCACACAATCCGTCTCACAAATAACATCTCGTTGACCCACATCCCAAACTAAGAGATATCTTCTCCAAATGGCAAACAATTCTCCTTGAAGAATACTATTACTCTCAATCATTCCCAAACACCCCATTTGCCAACTCCCATTACAATCTCTAATAACACAAGTAAAACCAACACTATCACCCGAACCAAAATAACTAGCATCACAATTAATCTTAAAAGTACCAATGGATGGGATTCCAAAAACCATTTAGAGTAGAGGGAAGGGACATACGTTGTAATTCAAAAATATTCCCAAGCTCCTTTTCTGAAATTAATGCCAGACAAATCACTTTTTCCGGAGGCCAAGTTTCATAAGGATTAAAGATGTCATTATTTCTTGCTCGCTATATCCACCAAAGTCCCGAAAAGAACATGAACTGATGCTCTCTGCTATGATACAAGAACCAGTTATTCAAATCCAAAGGATGACAAGAAATATCCAACCTATGCCAGACAAGTTGAGCTTTTGGACAATCCCGAATACAATGTAAAACCGATTCCTGGTTAGAAAGACATCTTAGACAACTATCCAGTGACGACATCCCTCTTCTAAAGCAAAAACTTGCAGTAGGAAGAGCCTCCTTAAGACACAACCAAGCCAAAAACTTATGATTTTCTGGAACAAGCTGACGCCAAAGCCAAAGCCAATTCTCCCGCTCCTCCCAACCAAATAGCTGCTTACACAACAACAAGTAACCATTGCGTGAGTCATAGACTTTGGCAGCAGACCCACACCAATACCAACCCACTTCCGGACCTGCTTGTTCATCTGGATTGTAAGAGAGAATATTATCTTTCAGATTTTGAGATAAAGGAGAATAAAGAGTATCTAAATGCCACCTATCAACCAACCAAATGTTATGTATCCGGAGATTCGAATCAGAAATGTGAACATAATCCATCTCATTAGATAACTGTTCTTCACTCCTCCAGCTAGAAAATCAAAAATTCTGGTTCAAATCTCCAATACACTAAACAAACCCATCCTTCAACACTTTCCAAGCCTTGCAAAGACACCTCCATATGGGAGAGTCCTTGTTCTTAGGATAACTAAAACAGTCATATAGAGATGATCGGTATTTGGCATCCAACAATTGGACCCATAGCTTGTTTGGCTGCTGGAAAAAAGTTCAAACTAGCTTCCCAAGAAGAGCAATATTTACACAATAAGGATCTCTAATCCCCAAACTTCCATATTTTTTTGTAGTAACCAGTACCTTCCAACTAACAAGATTCAATCCTCTTCCATCAACTTGTCCTTTCCAAAGAAAATTCTTCATCATAGACTCCAATTTACTAATGATTCCTTTGGAAAAAATAGAGACCTGCATCTGATACGTGGGAATAGCGACTGCAACAGAATTAACCAAGTAGAGTCTACCAGCTCGATTGAGTAAATTCCATTTCCAGCTTGCTAGCCTACTCCGAATCTTATCCAGGACACCATTGAAGGCTGGACGAGTCACCCTAGAATGGCTAAGGGTAACTCCAAGATACCTGCCCAAGTCCTGGACAAATCTGATAGAGGATATCCTAGTGAAAACCTCTTTCCTTGTTGCAGAGACATTCTTGGAGTAAAGCGCTTTAGACTTCTCCACATTTATCTTCATCCCAAATGCTTTGCAAAAAGTCTCTAAAACCAACATCACATTTTGCACTTGTCTCTTTGTAGCTTTACAGAATAGAAGCAAGTCATCTGCAAACATTAAGTGGATATTCTTGGTCCCCCTCTAGAAATAGCAACCGGCTCCCACAAGCCCAAATCAACCTGATGACTAATAAACATAGATAAATTCTATCAACATTTTTTTTGCTACAATTAAATATAATTATAATATAATTAACATTTGAGAGCTGAAATGATAATATAATTATTTATCAAAAAAGAAAAAAGTACTATTATAAAAAAAATTGATAAGTTTAATTGAATGATGGTCAAAATCTTAAATTTTTATTTATTAAAAAGTATGTTAGATTAAACTTATTGTTGCTACTATGCAACATCGCATTCGATTCTTAGTTTAATGATATTTTTTTATTAGATAAATAATCATATTATTATTTCAGCTGTCAAATATTTATATTATAACTATCTTTAATCTTGTCCAAAAAATGTTGATACATGTATAACTTTCTTGATATTATTAGTGAATAATACTTTGATAATCAAAATACTCATTCATGATTTTGAATATTTTTTAACACTTAACTTAAAAAATAAATATTTCTTTATATCTAATAAAAAAGTTTTTTTTTTATTTTTTACAAGAATATTTATTTTATGAAAATTATTATTTATATTCATGAAATTTGTCTTCAGAAGTACAATTACCAGTGTCTCAGTTAATTTCAGTGAATAATATTTTGATAATCAAAATACTCATTCATGATTTTGAATATTTTTTAACAATTAACTTAAAAAATAAATATTTCTTTATATCTAATAAAAAAAGTTTTATTTTTTATTTTTTACAAGAATATTTATTTTATGAAAATTATTGTTTATATTCATGAAATTTGTCTTCAGAAGTACAATTACTTGTGTCTCAGTTAATTTTTTAGTGTACCTCTGTCTAAACAAACATAAAAAAAATAAAAAGAAAAAAGAGGGGTAAACAAGGGGTATCTAAAATGAGCTCAACAATTATGTGCTTATTGAATGAACCACACTTACATAGACCATTAGATTTTATTAAATGAAAATCAAAGTCTAATATAAAAGAAGAGCATTGATAGACTCTAATAAATATAAAATATAATAGTACATAAATAAATGCTTTAAATTATAATACTTTAAATGGCAACAAAATCTTTTATTTTTAAATAATTAAATATAAAATATATAAATACAAAATTTAAGAATAAAAGATTCTGTTGTCATTTAAAGTGTTGTGTATTAAAGTATCGCTATTTAAAGCATTTATTTATGTACTATGATATTTTGTATTTATTAAAGGCGAGCAGACTTTGTTTGCTCAATTCGACAGTGACTGCGATTCCTACTTATTGCATGCAAGTATCTCTCTTCCCTAAAAGAGTAACTAATAAGATAGAATCCATGATGCAGAACTTTCTATGGAAGGGTCAAGCTAATGGTAGAGGCCTAAATCTAGTTAACTGAAAGGTGTTGGTCACCCCTAAGAAGTTTGAGAGTCTGAAAATTAGAGATCCTTTTTGTGCTAATATTGCTCTTTTTAAAAAGATAGTTTGGCAACTTTTTCACCATCTTGACAAGCTATGGGTTCAACTGTTGACGGAGAAATATCATTCCTCTAAGGATGATTGCTTCAGTCGGTCTCGAGACAGGAGATCTTATGTTTGGAAGAGTATATGTCAAGTTTGGAATATCTTAAAGGAAGGTTTTATTTGGTGCATTGGGATTTGAAACAGAACTTATGGTTTTTTCAACGGAGAAGAGAGGGGCGATTGTGTCATGAGATGAATTATATTCACATTTTTTATTCGGATCTCCGGATCTTGGACCTTTGGTCATCTGGACAGTGGAACCTTGAGAATATCTATTCTTCTCTGAATTAGTCTCTGCAGAGTAACATTAACTCCTACAACCCGGATGTTCAAGTTGGTTCAAAGGTCGGTTGGTGTTGGACTGGTGCGACTTCAAAGGTTTATGACGCTCGTAGTGGTTATTTGTGTCTCAGTAAAAAGATGTTTAGTTGGGAGGATAGGAGGAATTGGCTTTGGCTTTGGCTTTGGCGTCAACATGTTCTGAAAAAGCACAAATTCTTAGCCTGGATGTCTTCGAGAGGCTCTTCCTACTGCTGTATTTCAATTTAGGAGGAGCATTTCACACACGAATAACTGTCCACGATGTTTTTTAGGTCAGGAATCGGTTTTACATTGCATTCGGAATTGTCCAAAAACTCAGCTAGTTTGGCAAGGTTTGGGGATCTCCAGTCAAACACTGGATTTGATGAGTTGGTTTTTATAAAATAGCAAACAGTGCCCTTTTAAATTCTTTTCTAGTCTTTGGTGGATTTGGCGTTCAAGGAATAACGAGATCTTTCATCCCCACGAGTCTTGGACCACGAACAAGGTGATTGGTATGGATTTGTCCTTGAAAAAAGAGCTCCGGAATATTTTTGAATTGCAACGAGTGTATCCCCTACACCATTAATGGCTCTTGGATTCCCCCCCTTGGTGGATACTTTTAAGATTAATTGTGATGCTAACTATCCTGGCAATGGTGCCCGAGTTGATTTTACATGTGTTAGCAGAGATTGGAAGGAAAGGTGGCAACGAGGCTGTCTGAGAACAATTGAGAGTCATAGTATTATACAAGGAGAGTTGTTTGCTATTTGGAGAGGTTTACTTTTAGCTTGGGACTCAGGACAAAGAGATATTATATGTGAAGCAGACTGTGTGGAGACTTTTACTATTGTCAATAATTTACATGATTGCTTTGATTTTATTGATCATTTGGTGTTGAAAATCCGATATATCATATCTTGGAAATGACGTGCTGATCTCCGGTTGATCTTGAGATATGCAAACATAGTAGTAAACACCATAGTACGGAGTTGAGAGTAGTATTTAGCGGAACTGTTAATAGGAATAAATGTGTAATTTAATGGTGTTTAGAAGAATACAAGTGAGATTATGTCACCTTTTGTTATAGAATTGTGTTACATGTATATCAAAATCAGTCACCAATATAAAATATATGTTAGAATATAAATATATATTGAAAATAAATTAAACCACATATATATTTATATACAGATACATTAATGACTGATTTTAGTGAGTTGATGTATGAATAATATTTTTGTTGTTATATTATATTTTTTTGGAAATGAGATTATGTCACTCTTATGTCATCATGCATAATTAAAACAAATATTTCACTATCGTTGCTTTGTTATTTTTCTCATATTCAATTTGATATCTCGCACACAATGATAAATGCAATAATAAATTCAAGGAAAAGTTTAGGGCCAGCAACTTTTTCAAATTCTGGCCAGCATGTAACCAGTAAAGAAAAGTGAGCTTTAGATGAAATCTCACACCAATTTCATACCATTAAAATCATCATTGATAGCTATTTGATAGTTACAAATCACAAAAATTACTGAACCCTACCACTCCTCTAAATTCAATTCTTACAATTGAAATCTATCCATTAAAATGATAAAAAGATGAATTTGTTTCTTTCTAAGTTTTGTTTGTTAACATAATATTTTTTTGATAAAATTATCTAACAGTATTTCTAAAATTTATATTTATCAAAAACTAGAAAAAAAATTTGTATTTAAATCATGCATCATCTGTTTAAATAACATACTAGTGACTCAAATTCACAAATAAAAGTAACAAAGTCTGAATTTCAATTACAGAATATGTGCAACTCGAGATAAGTCTCAAAATAGTCCCTGAAGTTGCACTCGAGTCTCAAAGTAATCCCTAAAGTTAATAATTTCCCAAATTCGTCCATAAAATTGCACTCCAAAACTCATAATAGTCCTTGAAGGATTTTCCGTTCGTCGGAATCTTAAAATGACGTCGTTTTAAGAAGTAAAAAAAAAAGAAAACAAAAAAAAAAATTGAAAACGACGTAGTTTTATGTTTATTAAAAAAAGGGTTAAGTACGGAAATCGTCCCTAAGGTCTGGGCTGAAAATCAAAATCGTCTCCGGCCTTTTTTTGTTATTAAAATCATCCTCAACGTTACAAAACGTTATAAAATCGTCCTTTTCCAATTCAATTTTATTTTTTTACCATATTACCCTTCATTATTAATAAAAATAATTTAAAATAATATTAAAAAAATTAAAGCAACAACAATAATCAAAATTCAGCAATAAGCAATAATCAAAACTCAGCAACAATTCACAAAAAATTCAGAAATTCTACAACAAAAATCTAATTTACAGAAGAAGAAGAAGAAGAAGAAGAAGAAGTGGCGGCGGTGTAGCAGTGCAGGGCAGGCGGTGCAGCAGTGGCAGCGGCAGCGAAGATCGGTGGCGTATGTGAAGACCGGTGGCGGCGGCGAGGAGAGAAGATGGCGGAGGCGGAGGCGGCGAGGAACCAAGGAACGGCAACGAAGCCGCGGCGGTCTCCCTCCCTTGACTTAAGGACGATTTCAGTACTTAACCCTTAAAAAAAAAAGAAAGAAAAAAATAAAAACACGTTAACACCCCCCCTTCTTCCCCTCCCTTTTCCTTCCCCAACTCTTCCCCTTCTCCAACCTACCCTTTCCCCTTCCCCTTCTCTCACTCACAAGCAAGCTTTCCTCAACTCTCTTTGTCGCCAGCCTCCATTTCGGTGTCGCGCCGATCGCCCCTCCCTAACCTACCCTTTCCCCTTCCTCTTCTCTCACGCTCCCAATCTGCTTCTCCGCACCACCACGAGATCCAACTGCTCTCCGACCTCGCCGTCCATATTTCACAATTTCCCACTATTTTCAAGCGCTCTGTCAACCACCCCCAACCCTCCGTCGCCACCATCATCGCTCTCGAGCTCGCTGCACTCGTCGGTGACTCCAAAACCCACCAACAGCTCCACAACGAGGCAGGCGCTCCAGACCACAAACAGAATGTCTCTCACGGTCAGCTCCAGGCGCTCTCCATTGTCCTGACTGACAGCCCCTCCCTACTTGTCGCCGTCTGCTCTCTGTTCTCCTCTTTGTCTCCCTCTGCATTTTTCTTCTCTTCTCTGCGGCAAATGTGAGTTTTTTTTAGTTATTTAATCATTATTGTTTAATATTTTGGATGATTATTGCTGCTGGTGATTGTGTTTTAATGTAATTGCCAAAGTTGATTTTTTGTTTTTTGATTATGTAATTATTGCTGTTTTTTTGTGATTGTTGCTATTTAGGTTGATTGATGCTTGTTATTTAGGTTAATTGATCTTTTCTAATTGTTGTTGATTTTTTTGTGATTTTTTGTAATTGTTAGTTTTCTTAACTCTGTGATTTTTGTTGGTTCCGATGATGTTGTTCTTGTTGCTACTATGAAATTGAAGAAGAAGAACAGTGAAGAAGAGAATTGGTGAACGACGTCGTTTTAGTCCAGCTCAGTTTTTCGGTAGCAAGGATGGACGGAAATTATTTCAAGGACTACTATGAGTCCCAGAGTGCAATTTCAGGGACGAATTTGAGGAATTATTAACTTTAGGGATTACTTCGAAACTCGAGTGCAACTTTGGGGACTACTTTGAGGCTTATCTCGTGCAACTCACAATATAAAAAATACGTGTTTCAAATTGTATACAAATGCACCTGATAAAGGTACTTGATATTAGGGGTGTACATAGCTCGGTCCGATTCGAAAACTCGGTCTGGCCCCAAATATTTTAGAGGCTTATTTGGTGTGATTTCACCGGGTTTAGGGTCAGGTAAGGATCTCAAAAATAGACCTAATCATTATTTTGAGTCGGGTTCGGGTCATATCTCGGGTCATCCGAACTCGACCGGGTCATCATACACAATTAATATTTTGTGTTATTAGTGATGGATGATGGCTATTCTTATATGGAATTTAAGTATTGTAAACCTTAATATTTTGTGTTATTAGTCATTATAAGACTATAAGTTAATGTTTTATGTTTAAAATGAATAAGACTTTAGACTAATGTATAATATTGTGTTATTTGTATTGATTTAAATATTTAGTATTATTAGACAATGTTGGTATTGACGTGGTTATGCTTTAATTTCAAAGAAGGGTTGGTTCTTATTATATTTTTGTAAGTGGATTTTATCATGTCAAATAATGGTTGAAGTCTTAATAATTTGGATATTTTCACATGTTAGCTTACAAGAAGGTAATGTTAACTGCCCGATTTTCATCCGATTTCTATCTAGTATAAACATGGCCCGAAAGTGTATAGATTTCATCGGATTTAGGGCCAGATTCGGATCTAACAAATAGGCCCGGTAATCGCATCAAACCCAGTTTCACCCGACCCATGAACACCCCTACCTGATATTGATACAAGTAAAAAGTACTTTAAATTTTGAACTATGTATACTGCAGTACGTGACACAACACATTGTAGACAAAGATATTTGATATGTGTCACAACAGACTATACATAGAAATACTTTCATTCGATACAACTAAATACACTTTTACAGGATTATTTTTCGTGAGATGGTAAATGTATTTCTAGAATACAGCGAAATTTATTATTTTGAATTGCTATGCAGTATGCGCAAAAACATCTGATATTCACACATATATTTTTATAGGCCCGTGCCATTTTTCATAGAAGAATTTGCCGTAAAAGCATCTCATATTAATACATAGTCATTTTTTTTATGAAATTTTAGAAATATTTGTAAAGTATAGCCCTAAAATATAGATATTTTGAACTATGCAATATACACAAAGACATAATATACACAAAGACATCTGATACTGATACAGACACATAGTTTTACATGTAGATTGGATTTATT
>NC_029792.2:122729836-122744685 GCF_000816755.2 Arachis ipaensis
TTGAAAATGTAAAAGATATACTATGTTTATTAGATATACTAAAAAGTACCGTGAATTTTGAACTATGTACACCGAAGTATGTGACACAACAAATTATACACAGAGATATTTGATATTTGACTCAATAGACTATACACAAACATATTAGACGTTGACACATACATTTTTACAGGTCATTTTTCATGAGATTGTAAAGATATTTTTAAAATATAGCAGAATTCAGTATTTTGGACTGCTACGTATTATGCACAAAAATATTTGATATTTACACGTACGCTTTTATAGGCACATATCATTTTTCATGAAATTCTAAAAGTATTCTTAAAGCAAGATAGAATTTGGTGTAAAAACATCTCATATTAATACATATATACAAAAGCATAATATACACAAAGACATCTGATACTACTGATAGATATAGTTTTACATGCAGATTGGATTTATTATTAATTGGTAATTTTTAAAATTTTTTTCTTAATAAAACAACGATAGAAATAAATTTTAAAAAATTAATTTAAAATATTTTAAATTTAGACAAAAAAATAAAAAAATACACATATTTTTTAATGTACTCATTTTTTACGCCAAAATATTTTTTTTTCTATAATAAAATCATGAGTACTCCTATTTTTTTTATGATAAATTAAAGTTATTTTACTTTTTTTTTTTTGTTATTTCTAAATCAATCCGAAACAAATCTTGTATCAAGATAAAAAATAGTAAGAATAAATGACCATTTGTACTCATGAAAGATGAAAACGTTGACATATGTATCCATACTAAATTGAAACTAAACTTGTATCCATGCAAAATGCCTTCTGTGTGACAAAAGTACCCTACTTGGCACTCCAACCCTCCAAAGACAGGGTACTTTTGTCACACGGAAGACATCTTGCATGGATACAAGTTTAGTTTTCATTTAGTGTGAGTACATATGTCAATATTTTTATTTTTTATGGATACAAATAGTCATTTATTCAAAATAATAAATATTCAACAATTTTTATATAATAACTTAATAAGCATACCTGTTTAATTTGATGATGTGGTAATGTCATGTCTTAAGCTTCGGAACAATCCGATATCATCCTACAGAGAAATATGATAGTAAAATAAGTTCCAAATAAAGAAAAAAAAAAATGGAATGCCACAACATAAGAACTAAAAATAATGATTTGAAAGTCGTATTGAAAGGAAATTGACTGTTTCTCAAAAATTGTAGTTTGAATCAATTGATATTTACTTTTATACTTTTTCCACAAATATATTTTTCAAATTAGTCTAACCAACACTATCTTAACTTTTCAGATACAAGAGGGCCAACTTGAGAAACAGGAAAGAAATATAAATATCTCAGAAGTAAAACTTAAAAAAAAAAAAAAAAAAGATGAACTGACCTTTGTCTCACTATAACAATGACAACAGTAAAAAATTTCGTTGCAACAGGGGACCTTATACGGCATCTTCTTCGGTAATATTGACATCTGCAGAGAAACTTAAAGTTTCAACCAAAGAACTGAAACAAAAATATGCAAACTAAGTGAACATGAGATTTTACCCATGTTCTATATCCTCTCTCTCGCAGGTCATTGATCTTTTCATGTTGTTTTGATTGACAGATTGTACCCTTCTCCTTCAGATTATACCCTTCTCCTTCAGATTGTACTCTATATTTCATGTTACTGCATTCAAATAGCTGCGAAGATTCAGAGTATATTATTGTTACCTCTTCCATCATAACATATATGCAAACCACTGTATAAAAAGACTCAAAATACATTATTGGACTATGCATACTGACGATGGATGTAACGCAACAATTCGACTGTGCAGAAATAGAGATTGGGATATGTCACACTCACAGATACTTGCTTCTTCTGATACTGACCCGTGCTCTTATAGGACACGTCATTCTTTGTGAAATAAGAAAGGTATTTCTGACACACAGTAGGTATTTTAAATTATGCAATATACACAAAAATATTTTATATTGATACATAATTTTACATGCCAAGTACTATTTTTCATAAAATTTTAGAGGTATTTCTAAAGCATAACAGAATTTGATATTTTGGATTATGCAAGATGTCCCTGATATTTTGGATTATGCAATATGTCTAGGGACATCTGGTATTTTGGATTATACAATATGCATAGGGACATCTGATATTGACACATAGTTTTACATACCCATTTTTTAAAAATTATTTTTTTTCTTAATAAATATTAAAATAAACAATTTAAAATATTTCAAATTCAGACAAAAAAAACAAAAGAAAATGCACGCATTTCTTTTTTAATGTATTAATCTTCTTTTTACAACAAAATACTCTCTTTTCTATAATCAAATCATACATACTCATATATTTTTATGATAAATTAATATCACTTTATTTATATTTTTTGTTTATCCTAAATCAACCGGATCAAATCTTATATTAGAATAAAAAAATATTAAATACGAGATAATTTTTATAAGACATAAAATTAGGTTTGAAAATTTTTTTATTATTCATAAGTAATTTATTAAAATTTTTGAAAAATAATTTTTAAGAGTGTAATACCTTTATTTTTTAAATTAACTGAAAATGGTTTTAAATAATCATAAACGTTGTTAGTAAAACAAGTTTTAAAATTTAAAATAATTATAATATAAATAGATAGATAAAGAATTTTGATTTTGAATGAAATTTAGTATTAATAATTTAATTAAGAATAAATTTGAATATTTATAATATGAGATTATATTAAATTTTTTAATTTACAAATTAACTTTAAAAATTCTCTTTAAATGCTAGTTATCTTTAAGTTAACTTCACTGTAAGATCCATAAACACTATCATTTTAAAAGTTTGACGCTATAATGATAACAAATATGAAGTTAGTCCATAAATCAGTGAATATTTTAACACAAAACGAAACAAAACTTCGAACGTTCTACAACCAACACGGCAGAAGACACAACCAAAAGAACAAAATATGGCACAGAATTTCATATGAAATATATTCGTGAAACACGTCGTGTGTGTGTATATATATATATATATATAAATAATCCAAACTAGACAGACATTCAGATCTACTAAACGGATATAAGATAAGATAGTTCCTAGTAACATTCCACAACCATAAAGCTAATTATAGAAGTTCACATTATTTCACATATCACACCTAAAAACACAGTTAAAAGGGTAATTGCAATTGGTAAAACACGACAAAGTGGGCATTGTTACATTTCATTTCATTCATTGAGAAAATGTATTACTTTTCCCTCTTATGCTTTGTGAAGGAAGTAGTGGCAACCCAATGTTTTAATTGTTCAACACGACAAAGTTGAACATGTGCCGACCCAACTAGGCTTTAACGCCATGTTCATTACATGTTCAAGTTGTTGTTCCAATTAAACATGGGGTTGCCACTACTTCCTTCACAAAGGATAAGAGGGAAAAGTAATACATTTTCTCAATGAATGAAATGAAATGTAACAATGCCCATTTTTCTCTTCAGCCTCAAGTTTGTCTTGTGTTGTAGGATTTGCAATTCAAGCACTTTTGAGCAATAAGATGGTACTTTACGTTACTAGTTCTACCACAATCATTGCAAAGGATCCAAACCTGTTTGAAAGAAGAAAAATAAAAGGACAGAAAAAACCATGATTAGTTGTCCCTCATAATCAGAAGGAAAATACACACAAAATCTTAACTACTAAATTCACATACTCATGGAACTATAACGAAATTCTAAGTATTTATAAAATTTTGCCAGCTATTAAATCTTTAGTGAGTATTTTTGTTAGTTTACTTTTTCAAAAACTAATAATAAAAATACATGAAATAGGGGTGTCACAATTGCTCCTCACAATCTTTCCCATTAGATTGCAATGATCAGTTGAGCACAATTACCATACCCATTGACTTTAGAGAAGCATCAGAGAACATAAAATTGGAGAAATTGTGTTAGTTTACTTTAGAGGATCATCGCAAAACATCAAATTTCTCCAATTCCCTCATTAGAGGCATAGAAAATACAGAGAAAACTAACCATTTTATTTTGATATAGTTCAGGCATTGGTGTAGCAGCAATCTCCAAGTCAAACTTCTCCCAAACCTTTGACATATCAAAAACTGACTTTGAGCAAAGAGGGCATGCATACCTGAGATGTTTAAAACAATAAATAAATAAATAAACGCAAGTATCAGAACCAATGTTTTTCGATAATAAGACTTAAGAGAGCAGATACTAATAAACGAGTTCCAACTTTCAATACAATACTCACTGTAAATGCTGTCTCATTTCATTCAGACAGTTGATATGGATTGTATGTCCACATGGCAAGACAGCGATTTCATGCATCGATTCGAACAAATACTGCAAAACCATCACATTTTGTTGGTAAACATGTGTTAGCACCCAGCGGGGGAATAAATGTATATTGATCGACTTCCGGGAAGAAAATATCAAATTTTAATAGTCGGATTAATAGTCAAAATAGTTCCTGAGAAGTGTGCGTCAAAATTTAGTGATTGAAAGATCAAATGTTTCCTTGGTTCATGAAAGATATAATTGTGAATATGATTGAGCCTTCCATCAATTAGATGATGACATGCGGCATAATCATATTTCAACAAAAATCTAATTAGCAAAGGACTAATTCGAGACGTTTAATCTTTTGAGGACCAAATTGACAAGCATGTGGACCATTTTGACTATTAACCCTTTTAATAGACCAATAGGAGCACATTACAAAATTAACAAAGACAAAATTTAACCTCAAAACAAACAGGACAATCATGATGCATTGCCTTCTCCACACAAGCGTGACTATTTTTCAGCAGAGTTGAGTGGCAACAACCTTGGAAGAAAAGAAGTGTTGTTAGAATGATAGTTGGTAAAGAAGCTTACGGGTCAAGAATTAAGACTAGTGTTGCTACTTTAAAGCAAAGCATGAAAATGTAAACAATTGACTTACCACACTTGTCGCAGTGGAAGTAATTTTCAGATCCTCCAGTTCTGTATTGAAACATTTCAGAATCATTCAATAACTAACGAAGAAAAGTACCCTAAACCAAATGCAACAACACT
Organism: Arachis ipaensis; assembly: GCF_000816755.2. Classification (NCBI taxonomy): domain Eukaryota; kingdom Viridiplantae; phylum Streptophyta; class Magnoliopsida; order Fabales; family Fabaceae; genus Arachis; species Arachis ipaensis. The sequence continues at coordinate 122,734,919 of NC_029792.2, forward strand.
AGAAGTGCATACAATGCTTTTTGAAGAACATGCACAAGGAAAATGTTCTACTAATTCATACCTGCAAATTCCACAGCCGCCGCAATGGTATTGTTTCTTAGATACCTGCAGCAGATAAAATAAATAATATTATCATCTCGTATATTCTATGTGTTGATTTTTCGAAAGAGTCATTAACTTGGATGTTTAAGGGATTGTCAGCTCCGGAACGAAATACTCACATCGTCATCAAAAAGCTTGCATATCCCGCAAAAGTACTTGCCCATACAAACTCCACAATTAATGCAGTTTTGCTGAACCTGGAATCAGCAGGAGTCAACACAAGAATAAACTTAGTTCATGGCAGGATTCCAACTTACAAAAGGCAAGAACTTTTAATAGATGATTGCCTGTGAATAAATGAATAATTGAATAGTTTCAAACACCTCAAAAAGAATACTAACAACTCTGCACAAAACATGTTAAAGGGCCTTCATGAAGTGATTAGCTTCAGGATTCCTTTTAACTATGCAGCTTTTTCTTTCTTCTATGGCTATGAACACTTGTGCTTACTCGCATGCAAGAACGGATCAAAAGGGGGGGGCAAGTATAGGCCTTGGCCTCCCAACTTTTTTTAACAAAGTTAATTTTTATAGACATATCAAAAACTGACTTTGAGCAAAGAGGGCATGCATACCTGAGATGTTTAAAACAATAAATAAACGCAAGTATCAGAACCAATGTTTTTCGATAATAAGACTTAAGAGAGCAGATACTAATAAACGAGTTCCAACTTTCAATACAATACTCACTGTAAATGCTGTCTCATTTCATTCAGACAGTTGATATGGATTGTATGTCCACATGGCAAGACAGCGATTTCATGCATCGATTCGAACAAATACTGCAAAACCATCACATTTTGTTGGTAAACATGTGTTAGCACCCAGCGGGGGAATAAATGTATATTGATCGACTTCCGGGAAGAAAATATCAAATTTTAATAGTCGGATTAATAGTCAAAATAGTTCCTGAGAAGTGTGCGTCAAAATTTAGTGATTGAAAGATCAAATGTTTCCTTGGTTCATGAAAGATATAATTGTGAATATGATTGAGCCTTCCATCAATTAGATGATGACATGCGGCATAATCATATTTCAACAAAAATCTAATTAGCAAAGGACTAATTCGAGACGTTTAATCTTTTGAGGACCAAATTGACAAGCATGTGGACCATTTTGACTATTAACCCTTTTAATAGACCAATAGGAGCACATTACAAAATTAACAAAGATAAAATTTAACCTCAAAACAAACAGGACAATCATGATGCATTGCCTTCTCCACACAAGCGTGACTATTTTTTAGCAGAGTTGAGTGGCAACAACCTTGGAAGAAAAGAAGTGTTGTTAGAATGATAGTTGGTAAAGAAGCTTACGGGTCAAGAATTAAGACTAGTGTTGCTACTTTAAAGCAAAGCATGAAAATGTAAACAATTGACTTACCACACTTGTCGCAGTGGAAGTAATTTTCAGATCCTCCAGTTCTGTATTGAAACATTTCAGAATCATTCAATAACTAACGAAGAAAAGTACCCTAAACCAAATGCAACAACACTAGAAGTGCATACAATGCTTTTTGAAGAACATGCACAAGGAAAATGTTCTACTAATTCATACCTGCAAATTCCACAGCCGCCGCAATGGTATTGTTTCTTAGATACCTGCAGCAGATAAAATAAATAATATTATCATCTCGTACATTCTATGTGTCGATTTTTCGAAAGAGTCATTAACTTGGATGTTTAAGGGATTGTCAGCTCCGGAACGAAATACTCACATCGTCATCAAAAAGCTTGCATATCCCGCAAAAGTACTTGCCCATACAAACTCCACAATTAATGCAGTTTTGCTGAACCTGGAATCAGCAGGAGTCAACACAAGAATAAACTTAGTTCATGGCAGGATTCCAACTTACAAAAGGCAAGAACTTTTAATAGATGATTGTCTGTGAATATATGAATAATTGAATAGTTTCAAACACCTCAAAAAGAATACTAACAACTCTGCACAAAACATGAAGTGATTAGCTTCAGGATTCCTTTTAACTATGCAGCTTTTTCTTTCTTCTATGGCTATGAACACTTGTGCTTACTCGCATGCAGGAACGGATCAAAAGGGGGGCAAGTATAGGCCTTGGCCTCCCAACTTTTTTTAACAAAGTTAATTTTTATATAAAGTTATTATATATTATATAATTTTATTTGAAAAATAGAGTAAGTAATTATCTTACATAATTAAATTATTAAACTCAAAAATAAGTAACAATCCTTAAATTGAGAAAAATATTATTGTCAATCACTTTTTGATTAAATAAATTTCTAAATCTTTAAATATTTAAACTTTTTTTTTTAAATATTTTTTCTCTTAATTTTCACACCTATTATCATATAAAAATACTTTAATATTTATAATAACTAAAAAATTTTTAATAAATTATAAGAACTAAGATAACTTTTTTATATAACAAGTCCTTATTAGTATTTCTTTAATAAAATAAATATTATCATTATATAATATTTTAATTTTTGACCCCTCCTCTACCAAATTCCTGGTTCCGTCCATGCTCGCATGCATAAAGCCATAAAGGTATTCGTATTTCTCTTACTAGAAAAAAATAAAGCTTTATCACAATCTATGCTAATAGCATGATCTTCCCTTATAATTAACAAGACTTACCTCTTGTTCAATCCCACAAAGTGAACATATCACCTGGAAAACAATCCAAAAATATTCAATCGAATTGTATTAACATGTGAAATAACAGAAGGGAGAAGGAGCACAAAATTTTTGTGATACTCAAATTATCGGTGTTCAAATAAATAAGCATACATGTTTAACTTGATGACGGGGAATGTCATGTCTAAGCTTCGGAACAATCCTGATATCATACTGCGGAGAAACATAGATGGTAAAATAAGTTCCAATTAAAGAGAAAAAAAATGGATTGCCACAACATAAGAATTAAAAATAATGATTTGAAAGTCCTAAGTATTGCAATCTGCTACTAAAAGGAAATTGACTGTTTCTCAAAAGTTGTAGTTTGAATCAATTGATATTCACTTCTACACTTTCTCCACAAATATACTTCTCAAATTAGTCTAACGAACACCACCTAAATTTTTCAGATACAAGCGGGCCAACTTGAGGAACAAGAAAGAAATATAAATGTCTCAGAACTAAAACTTGAAAGAAAGGAAGATGAACTGACCTTTGCCTCATTATGACAGTGGCGACAGTGGAAAATCTCGTTGCAGCAGGGGGCCCTAATACGGCATCTTTTCCGGTAATGTTGACATCTGCAGGAAAATTTAAAGTTTCAACAAAAAAGAACAGAGACAAAAATATGCAAACTAAGTGAACATGAGATTTTACCCGTGTTCCATATATCCTCTTTCTCGCAAGTCATTGATCTTTTCATGTTCTTTTGATTGACTCAATTCTTCTCCATGCATGCACTCTGCATTTGATGACAGGTTGTATACTTCTCCCTCGGATGAGTACATTATTGTCGCCAACATATGCAAACCACTGTACAAGAAGGCTCAGAGTACTAAAAATATGCATACTGATGATGGATGTGACACAACAACCGACTGGGCAGAGATAGGGATAGCTGGGAATCTGGGATGTGACACATTCACAAATACCTGCATCTGACAATGACACGTGCTCTTAGAGGACACACGTCATTTTTTATAAAATTGCAAAGTATTTCTGAAGTACAGTAAATATTTTGAATTAGGCAATATGCACAAAAATATCTGATATTGATACATAATTTTACATGCCAAGTGTTATTTCTTATGAAATTCTAGAGGTATTTATGAAGCACAAAAGAATTTGGTATTTTGGATTATGCACAAAGGCATCTAATATTGACACATAATTTTACATGTCCATTTGATTTATTATTAACTAATCATTTTTAAAAATTATTTTTTTCCTAATAAATATTAAAAAAAAAAACAATTTACAATATTTCAAATTCAGACAAAAAAAAACAAAAGAAAATACACACGTTTCTTTTTTAACGTATCCATCTTCTTTTTACAACAAAATACTCTTTTTCTATAATCAAATCATTCGTACTCATATTTTTTTTACGATAAATTAAAATCACTTTACTTATATTTTTTTGTTTATCCTAAATTAACCAAATCAAATCTTATATCAAAATAAAAAATATTAAATACGAGATAATTTTTATAAGATAAATATAAAATTAGGTTTGAAAAATTTTTTATGATTCATAAGTAATTTATTGAAATTGGTTTTTGAAAAATAATTTTCTAAAGAGAGTAATACCTTTATTTTTTCCACCCAAACCTTAAAAAGTTTCGGATCCACGCACCCAATTTGAAATCCATAACTTCAGCCAAACACAACCTTATACATCATACACCAATTGACATCCGGCCATCACTAATCCAGAAACAAAATACCTGAAACTGTTCACCACTACCTTATACCAAACAGCCATCAACCATCACTCAAACACCAACAGATCCTCAACCTTCATCAAAAAACAGAAGCAGATTTGGAAAAAAAAAAATATTACAGTTTTTTTTGTAGTAAATAAATCAATTTTTGATAAAAAAAAATTAAGAAAAAAATGTGTTGACAAAAAAAAAACCTTTATCTTCACTGAGACAGAACTTCCATCAGCGGCATCGTCTGTCTTTCTGCTCCGATCTGTCTTTACCGAACGCTTTTTCTGCATGCAGCAGCACCACGGCCCTATTCTCACTTCTCTGCGCCGCTCCTCTGACTTTTTGCTCTTAGCACCACTCACCGCTGCCATTCTTCTTCTTCTTAGCCGCTTCAACGACCATCACCATCATCTCTTTCTCTTTCTGAAAAAAAAAAATAAATAGTAAATAAAAAATTTACTGAGTTTAAAAAAAAAAACAAAATAAAATTTACTCTGTGACCAGAAGCTTGCATGCACAGCCGGCGTTGTCTCTGGTTTCTTGTTCTTCATCTCTGCTGTTCGCCTGAAACAGAGCAGAAAATCTGCCTTCTTCTTCGTCACCTCTTCTTTCTTCTCACCGTCGTCCTCTGGGTCGTCACTGTCACCATCACCGTCGAGCTCTTCCTTACTCCTCGCCCGGCGAAGTCTTTTCTTAATCGCCGGTGACATCTCTCTTCTTCTTACCCAACCCCTCTGTTTTTCCTCCCTCTGATTTCTAACTTTTCTCTTACTCCTCTGATCCTTTCTCTCTCTCTCCCTCTCCGTTTATTTTCTTTTAGTTTTTATGACGTGTGAGTTGTGAATTGTGATTGTGTACTATTACTATACATGACCTTTACCTATTATTCCGTTCTTCCAAAATATGTAGTAACTAAAAAGGAAAAGGACAAGTTACTTAAATAAAAGAGTCACCTTTGCAAATAAGTTCTAAAGTTTTTTCTAATATTTTATTTAAGTTTTTAATGTTGGTTTAATGTTATTGTGATGTTATAGATCTGTTAATATAATTAAAGATAGATAAAAATGAGACGATTTTGAAACGTTAGGAATGTAAATAGGATGAAAATGTTGAGGACAAAAATAACATAAAAAAAATTATTTTATTTTTTAATAATATCAATTTTTTATCGCAGGTAGTTATTCAATTATTTTAAATTACATTTAATCACATTACTTTCATTTTAAATAAATTTATTTTTTTTATAATTTTACTTTTCAAATTTTTTATTCTTAAACATTAAAAAATTTCGATACATTAGAGATAAAATTTACAATTTATACTTTATTGTATATGTATATTTTTTTTTTTCAAATTTATTTATTAGTCATTTTACAAACATTTCATGATGAATAAAAATCTTTAGGAGTAAAATTATAAAAAAAAAATTATTTAGAATAAAAGTAATGTGATTAAGTTTAATTTACTTAGATATGGTTAAAAGATAATTGAATAACTATGTATCCTAAAAAATTGATATTACCGAAGGATAAAATTAAAATTTATTTTTATGTATCATTTTTGTCTCCGACGTTTTCGTCCTATTTAAGTCCCTAACATTTCAAAATCATATCAATTTTGTCACAAATCTACGGCAGGACAACATTAAGCCAATTTTGAAATTTTAGGGACTTAAATAGGACGATTTAAACGTTAGGGACAATTTTGGGACTTACCCCAAACGTTGTGGACAAAAATAATACTTTACTCTAAATAAAATAATTGGAAACCAAATTTATAGATTACAATTTTCTGAAACTTCATACTTATTTACAACTTTTTTATAATTATATAAACCAAGGTTCTGAAAATCGAACTAATCATCGAACTGCTCTAACTACTAATTTACTGGTTCATAGATTCAACCAATTCGACCGTGGTTGAAGCAAAAAATCGTTTTATAATAAAATAATAAATAAAATATAAATAAACATATTAAAACATAATTATAGTCTAATATAAACTTTAAAATATCATCCAAATTAAAAAATACTACATAAATCAGAATGTTATGATCTCATTCAAATACAAACTCAAAAGTCAAATAACAAAAACAACCAACCAAACATAAAATGCCGACATCCAACTAATCCAAGTCTGTCATCAATCATCGAAATCCGCCATAACTTGCTGCAGATTTGCTTCGTTGATATCATCACCTTCATTTCCACTATTACTCCGTCAATTGCATCCTCAATCTCATCACTACCCTTGTCATTAAAACTTACTTTCTTTTTACTAGTTTTACTTTTCTGAATATCTTTCAATAAAATTTTCATTTGTTTTTCTACGTTATAAGGGATCTTAGAACACTTAATATTTTCCCCTATCTTTGCCAACTGTTTTTTTATTCTATTAATTTACAAAATAAGCATTGGTAATGTAATTTTTCGTTTATATTTTGTAAAGCAACATATCTCCAAACAGGATCAGTTTTTCCCTGAACATTAGAAGTTTGTGATTGACTATCATTAGATCCAGAAGGAAGAGAAGGTTCATTCGAAGCCGAATTGTTCTCAGCATTATTATTCCTAGGTAATTCTTGGTTGCTACTATCATCCATACCTAAAAATTAACAGCAATCCAATAACAATACAATCCAACAACTAATCAACTAATCAATGCCTCAAAAGCAAGATTTAGCACCTAACAACTAATCAATTATCAAAGGTTTTAACAATAAACTATAACAATTAATCATGCTTCAAGCAATCAGCTTCAGCAATTAATTATTTAATAATGCTTCAAGCAATCAACACTAAAAAATTAATTATTTAATCATGCTTCAAGCAATCAACTTCAATAATTAATCATTTAATAATGCTTCAAACAAACAGCACCGAAGAATTAATCAACAACAATAATTCATACTTCAAGTAATCAACAGCAAAGTTTAGAATCAACAATTAATCATGCTTCAACAGTTATTATTACAACAAATTAGATTTATACCTAGGGTTAGTGGAAGATAAGGAAGAATGCAGAGCAGGTGGCGACAGGGACAGTGGCTGGCCAGAGGCAAGACAGTGGTTAAAGGGGTGAAAAGGTCGAACAGAGTCGGCGGGAAGACACTACGCGACGGCAAGTGGCACTGGCGGTGGCTGCAATTTCAATGGCTGAATTCGTGACGGAAAGCTAGTTGCGGAAACGAAAAGCTGGCTGAAAGGAACTTGCGACGATAGCGGTGGCTGGACGGAGGTTGCGCTGGAAGCTCGAGGTAGAGACTAGAGACGTGGGAACTGAGCGGTGAGATTGGAGGGCTGGAGGCTCGACAGTGGGTCTCTAGTGTCTGGGTGAACTGGTGAAGACTAGGGTTCCTTTCAGAAACGCAAAACGCAGCATTTTTGGCAAAATTTCAAAAACTGGCCGGGTCACGGTTCGATTCGACCAACTGGTTTTTGGTCGGTTCGGCGATCTAACTCCGATTTTTTAATTTGGCGGTTTTTTCTTCTGCCCGAACCGTGTTTATCAATAGTTTTCGGTTCGACTGGCCGGTTTGAACCAATTTTCAGAGCATTGTATAAACCGCTATAGGCACTAGCCAATTTGAAACTAAACGTAATCCACTATTGGTAGCCGCATTTTATGTTAAAATGGAGTAGGACAGAAACTGCTATAGGCCGTAGCGGTTTTTGAAGGAGGTGCAATATACATAAATCGCTGCTGGCTATAGCAGTTTATGTACAAATTAATAGGGGTAGGTAAATCCATAGTATACTTTAGCGGTTTATGCATAGATGAATTCCATCAACATTTTTTTGGCACAATTAAATATACTTATAATATAATTAACATTTGAGAGCTAAAATGATAATATGTTTATTTATTAAATAAGAAAAAAATACTATTAAACTAGGAATTGAAGGTGGTATTGCGTGGTAGCAACAATAAGTTTAATCTTACATATTTTTTAATAAATAAAAATTTAAAATTTTTACTATCATTCAATTAAATTTATCCATTTTTAATATTTTTAGAAAATAATTTAAAAAATGTACTCTTTATTCTTTAAGTAAATAGTAATCACCTTTATTTATTTAAAAAATAAAAAGTACAGTATTCTTTTATTTTAGACAATAATAAGAGTATAATATTTAATTGTTTGTTTTAGAACATTTTAATTCATTTTTAAAAATTGTCTTTGAAAATATATCATTTTAAAATTTAATTTATCCAAATAATTTATTCTTACAAAATATTATTATGGTAAAATTTAAAAATTTTATTTTTATTCTAGAAGTTATGTATAAAAAAACATATTTAACATTATTTTCTAAAAATATTAAAAATTATTTTTATTATTTTTTGAGAGTATTTAAAAAAAGAATTTAACTTTTTATGTTCTATGAAGATAAAAGAAGTTTACAACTATAATCAATCATACATAGTCTTGTAAAAAAATTGTTAAGTTTAATTGAATGATGGTAAAAATTTTAAATTTTTATTTATTAAAATGTATGTAAGATTAAACTTATTGTTGCTATTATCCAACATCGCATTCGATTCTTAGTTTAATGATATTTTTTTATTTGATAAATAATCATATTATTATTTCAGCGGTCAAATATTAATTATATTATAACTATCTTTAATTTTGTCCAAAAAATGTTGATACATGTATAACATTTTTGATATTATAAAAAAGTTTTTTTTTTACAAGAATATTTATTTCATGAAAATTATTATTTATATTCATGAAATTTGTCTTCAGAAGTACAATTACCTGTATCTCAGTTAATTTCTTAGTGTACCTCTGTCTAAAACAAACATAAAAAATAAAAATAAAAAAGAGGGGATAAACAAGAGGTATGTCTAAAATGAGCTGTGCTTATTAAATGAGCCACGCTTATATATACCATTAGATTTTATTAGATAAAAATCAAAGGCTAATGGGTATGTCTAAAACCGTAAAACGAGCTCAACAATTATGTGCTTATTGAATGTAAGCCATTAGATTTTATTAGATAAAAATCAAAAGCTAATATAAAAAAAAGGGCATTGATAGACTGTAATAAATATAGAATATCTTAATACATAAATAAATGCTTTCAATGACAATACTTTAATACACAATACTTTAAATGGCAACAGAATCTTTTATTCTTAAATAATTAAATATAAAATATATAAATATAAAATATATGAGTATTTTGTATTTAATAAAATTAATTATTATGCAAAATTTTTTTATTAATATTAAAAAATTATATTAAAATAATATTTTAAACTGTAACATAAAAATATAAAATAATTAAAT
>NC_029792.2:122744987-122749319 GCF_000816755.2 Arachis ipaensis
GATAGACATATTTTTAAAATTATATTATTTATTCTGTTTTAAAAAAAAATTAAAAAAAATAAAAAATAAATATTTTTATGTATTATATATAATATTTTAAATAAATTATATTTTTAAAATATTTTGATGAAAGATTATTTTATATAATAATATCTTTAATAAAATTAGTTAGTTAATAAATTTTGAATATAATAATCTAATTATTTGTCAAGTAATATAAAAGAGAAAATACTTAATTTGATCTCTGAAGTTATATTTGAGCCTCAATTTAGTCCTTGGAGTTTCAATTACCTCAATTTAGTCCCTAAACATTTCAATTGACTCTGTGACGGAAACTACCGCAGGGACTAACGTGATTAAAATTTGAAAAATTTAGGGACTAAATTGAGGTAATTGAAATTTCAAGGACTAAATTGAGGCTCGAGTATAACTTCAAGGACCAAACTAACTATTTTCTCAATATAAAATAAAATTTTAATTATTTTATATTTTTATGTTACAGTTTAAAATATTATTTTAATATAATCTTTTAATATTATAAAAAAATTTTGCATAATAATTAATTTTAATAAATAAAAAATACTTATATATTTTCTATTTATATATTTTATATTTAATTATTTAAGAGTAAAAGATTCTGTTGCCATTTAAAGTATTGTGTATTAAAGTATCGCTATTTAAAGTATTTATTTATGTACTAGGATATTTTGTATTTATTAGAGGCGGGCAGACTTTGTTTGCTCAATTCGGTAGTGAATGCAATTCCTAGTTATTGCATGCAAGTATCTCTCTTCCCTAAAATGGTAACTAATAAGATAGAATCCATGATGTAGAACTTTATATGGAAGGGTCAAACTGATGGTAGAGGGCTAAATCTAGTTAACTAGAAGGTGTTGGTCACCCCTAAGAAATTTGGGAGTCTGAAAATTAGAGATCCTTTTTGTGCTAATATTACTCTTTTTAAAAAGATAGTTTGACAACTTTTTCACCATCCTGACAAGTTATGGGTTCAACTGTTGACGGAGAAACACCATTCCTCTAAGGATGATTGCTTCAGTCGGTCTCGAGACAGGGGATCCTATGTTTGGAAGAGTATATGTCAAGTTTGGGATATCTTAAAGGAAGGTTTTATTTGGTGCATTGGGATTTGGAATAGAACTTTTGGTTTTTCAACGGAGAAGAGAGGGGCGACTGTGTCATGAGATGAATTATATTCACATTTTTTATTCGGATCTCCAGATCTTGGACCTTTGGTCATATGAACAGTGGAACCTTGAGAATATCTATTTTTTTCTGAATGAGTCTCTGCAAAGTAACATTAATTTCTACAACTCGGATGTTCAAGCTGGTTCAGAGATCGGTTGGTGTTGGACTGGTGTGACTTCAAAGGTTTATGACACTCGTAGTGGTTATTTGTGATTCAGTAAGAAGATGTTTAGTTGGGAGGACAGGAGGAATTGGCTTTGGCTTTTGCGTCAACATGTTCTGAAAAAGTACAAATTCTTAGACTGAATATGTCTTTAGGAGGCTCTTCCTACTGCTGTATTTCATTTTAGGAGGGACATTTCGCACACAGATAGCTGTCCACGATGTTTTTTAGGTCAGGAATCGGTTTTACATTGCATTCGGGATTGTCCAAAAACCCAGCTAGTTTGGCAAGGTTGGGGGATCTCCTGTTAAACACTGGATTTGATGAGTTAGTTCTTATAAAATAGCAAACAGCACCCCTTTAAATTCTGTTATGGTCTTTGGTGGATTTGACGTTCGAGAAATGACGAGATCTTTCATCCCCACGAGCCTTGGACCACGAACAAGATGATTGGTATAACTTTGTCCTTAGAAAAAGAGCTCCGGAATATTTTTGAGTTGCAACGAGTGTATCCCCTCCACCATTAGTGGCTCTTGGAGAATTCTCCCCTTGGTGGGTACTTTTAAGATTAATTGTGATGCTAGCTATCCTGACAATGGTGCTCGGGTTGGTTTTGCCTGTGTTAGCAACGAGGTTGTCTGAGAATAATTGAGAGTCATAGTATTCTATAAGGAGAGTTGTTTGCTATTTGGAGATGCTTTCTTTTAGCTTGGGACTCGAAAAAAAGAGATATTATATGTGAAACAGACTGTGTGGAGGCTTTTATTATTGTCAATAATTTACAGAATTGCTCTGATTTTATTGATTCTCTGGTGTTGAAAATCCGATATATCGTGTCTTGGAAATGACGTGCTGATCTCCGGTTGATTTTGAGATATGCAAACACAGTAGTAGACACTATAACAAGGAGTTGAAAGTAGTATTTAGTATAATTGTCTTTCTTAAGCAATTATTTATTTATTTATTCTTTTTTTGTTGTTGTTTATTTTCTTTTCAATCACAAAAAATTAAAATTTTAAGTTAATATAATTATACCAAGAAAATATATAAAAGAGTACACTTATTTTACAATTTTGTGATATATATATTGAATATAAGAAAAATGCAACATCGTTTTCTTGAGTTCTTGAAATAGAATTAAATAGCTTATTATTTAAAAATTTGTCATCATATTTGGGCTTTTTAGTAATTTTATATCCAAAAAATTATTTCTTATTAAGACAAAAATGGAACAACGTTACATCACTTTTTTTTAATAGGAATAAATGTGTAATTGAATGGTGTTTAGAAGAATAGAAGTGAGATTATGTCACCTTTTGTTATCGAGTTATGTTAATGTTAGAATATAAATATATATTGAAAGTTATATATAGATACATTGATGATTGATTTTAGTAACTAATGTTAGTGTATAAATAACATTTTTGTTGTTATATCATATTTTTTTGGAAATGAGATTATGTCATTCTTATGTCATCATGCATAATTAAAACAAATATTTCACTATCGTTGCTTTGTTATTTTTCTCGTATTCAATTTGATATCCCACACACAATAATAAATGCAATAATAAATTCAATTCTTATAATTGAAATTTATCCATTAAAATGATAAAAACATGAATTTTTTTTCTCTAAGTTTTGTTTGTAAACATAATATTTTTTGATAAAATTATCTAACCGTATTTCTAAATTTAGATTTATCAAAAACTAGAAAAAAAAATTTTGCATTTAAATCATGCATCATCTTTTTAAATAACATACCAGTGACTCAAATTCACAAATAAAAGCAACAAAGTCTGAATTTCAATTACAGAATATGTGCAACTCATAATATAAAAGATACAACGTGTTTTAAATTGTATATAGCAGAGACACCTGATAAAGGCACCTGATATTAAGAGTGTACATTGTCCGGCTCGATTCGAAAATTCGGCCTGGTTCTAAATGTTTTAGGGGCTAATTTGGTGCCGGGTTTAGTTTAGAGTCAGGTAAGGGTCTCAAAAATAGACCCAGTCATTATTTTGGGTCGGGTTCGGGTCATATCTTGAGTCACCCAAATTCGACCTGGTGTCCTGGTCTTCATACACAATTAATATTTTGTGTTATTAGTGATGGATGATGACTATTTTTATATGAAATTTAAATATTGTAAACCTTAATATTTTGTGTTATTAGTCATTATAAGACTATAAGTTAATGTTTTATGTTTAAAATGAATAAGACTTTAGACTAATGCATAATATTGTGTTATTTGTATTGATTTAAATATTTAGTATTATTAGACAATATTAGTATTGATTGTGGTTATGCTTTAATTTCAGAGAATGGTTGGTTCTTGTTATATTTTTTTAAGTGAATTTTACCATGTCAAATAATGGTTGGAGTCTTGAAAATTTGGATATTTTCACATACTAACTTACAAGAAAGTAATGTTAACGGTCCGATTTTTATCCTATTTCTATCCCATATAAACATGGCCGGAAAGTGTATAGATTTCATCGAGTTTAGGGGTGGGTTCGGATCTAACAAATAGGTCTGATATATATTTCATGTCGAGTCTAGATCACATCAACCTAGTTTCACCTATGAACACCCTACCTGATAAAAAATACGGTTAATTTTGAACTATGTGTACTGCAATATGTGACACAACAGATTGTACACAAAGATATTTGATATATGACACAACAGATTATACAGAAAAATACCTGCATCCGATGATGCTACGTACACTTTTACAGGATTATTTTTCATGAAATTGTAAAGTTATTTCTAAAATACAGCGAAATTTAGTATTTTGGATTGCGATGTAATATGCACAAAAATATCTGATATTCACACATATATTTTTATAGGCCACGTGCCATTCCTCACAGAAGAATTTGCCGTAAAAGCATCTCATATTAATATATAATCATTTTTTTATAAAATTTTAAAGATATTTGTAAAGTATAGCTTTAA
>NC_029792.2:122749847-122750370 GCF_000816755.2 Arachis ipaensis
TAATAAAATAATTTTTAAAATTAAATTGTATATAGAGGCACCTGGTATTGATACGTATGACTATATAAAAAGTACGGTAAATTTTAAACTATGTACACTGAAGTATGTGACACAACGCACTATACACAGAGATATCCGACATTAACACATACATTTTTACAGATCATTTTTTCATGAAATTGTAAAGATATTTTTAAAATACATCAGAATTCAGTATTTTGGACTGCTACGTAATATGCACAAAAATATGTGATATTCACACGTACGCTTTTATAGTTACATATCGTTTTTCATGAAATTCTAAAAGTATTCTTGAAACATGATAGAATTTAGTGTAAAAACATCTCATATTAATACATATAATTTTACATATCACATATCATTTGTTATAAAATTTGAGAGATATTTTTAAAGTATAACTCTAAAATGTAACCAAATTTAATATTTTAAACTATGCAATATACACAAAAATATAATATATACAAAGACATTTGATACTACTGATAGATATAGTTTTGTATGC
>NC_029792.2:122750500-122751439 GCF_000816755.2 Arachis ipaensis
ACTGAACATAGAATTATCTAATTTGTGACACCACAGACTATACACAAAGATATCTACATAAAATTATAAAAATATTTTTAAAACACATCAGAATTTAATATTTTGGAACGCTATGTAGTATGCACAAAAATATCTAATATTCATACATGCTTTTACAGGCCATATGCTATTTTTATGGAATTCTAAAAGTATTCTTGAAGTACTATAGAATTCGACATAAAAGCACCTTATATTAATACATATAGTTTTACATATCACGTGTCATTTTTCATGAAATTTTACAGATATTTCTAAAGTATAGCTCTAAGATATAGCAGAAATTAATATTTTAAACTATACGGATATACGCAAAAGCATAATATACATAAAAGCATTATCTAATACTGATACTGACACATATCATTTTACATGCCGATTAGATTTATTATTAATTGATAATTTTTAAATTTTTTTTTAATAAAACAATTATATTAGAAACAAATTTTAAAAAATTAATTTAAAATAATTAAGTTCAGACAAAAAAAAAAAGAAAATACATATTTTTTTAATGTACTCATTTTTTTTACCAAAATATTATATTTTCTGTAATTAAATCATGTGTACTCCTATTTTTTATGATAAATTAAAATTATTTTATTTATATTTTTTGTTTATCCTAAATCAACTTAAATAAATTCTATATCAAGATAAAAATAGTAAATATTTGACAATTTTTATATAATAAGCATAAAGTTAGGTTTAATTTTTTTTATTATTCACAAGTAATTTATTAAAATTAGTTTTTGAAAAATAATTTTAGAAGAGGTGTAATATTTGAAAATGGTTTTAAATAATCATAAATCATGTTAATAAAATAACTTTTAAAATTTAAAATAATTATAATAAATATAAATATAAAATTGATTTTTATAAAAATATATGAATAACATTATTTTCTAC
>NC_029792.2:122751501-122763064 GCF_000816755.2 Arachis ipaensis
TATAAAGATACAATTAAAAATTATTAAATAATTTAATTTAATATATATTTTACAAAAAATAACATTAATCTATCTTAAGTTAACTTCATTATAAGATTCTTAAACATTATCATTTTAAAAGTTTGACGAAATAATGAATTCAGACTCAGTTTGGAAACTTTAAAAGTTATTTTTTTTTGAGTTTTTAACTTATGAAAAGTAGTAGTATTAATATTTGGTGCAATTTTCAAAATTAAATTGTAGCTTTCTAAGAAACTATTTAAGTGCTTATGAAAAAGTTAAAAAAAGAAAATAACTTTTCTCATAATAAAAAACTTTTTATCACATTTTTTTTAAATAAATACTTTTAGAACTAAAAAATCAAATAAAAAATAACTTATTTATAAGCTACTTTTAATATAAGTATTTATTATTTAAACTATTTTTTTAAAAAAAACTTAATTAAACTATTTATTCAAAGTAAACCTAAATAGACAATTAACTTGCTGCATTCAATGTAATTTACCATATATCGAACATAAAGACTTGGGTAAAAAACGTTAATAAGCCAAGGCAGGATGGAATTTACGTATATCAGCCAAAATGAAAATCGTTTCAGCAATGAGCCAAAGCATATTTCTATATAATTCGAACCAGCGTGGTTCGAACTACATTTACACATAAATCGAACCAACATAGTTTGAAATAGTAAGGAACACTCGATGAATATAATTCGAACCGACTTGGTTCGAACTACAAGTCTTCATAATTCGAACTAGGCTTGTTCGAATTATACCCTTTGAACGCTTCCCAAGTAATTCGAACCTACTTGATTCGAATTACTCTAAATTTGACTCCAATAGTAATTCGAGTAAGGCTGGTTCGAATTATGTGAATTTTGGCTATATAAGAAGTTCGAATCAGCCTCATTTGAACCATTGTTCAATTTCCCTACCCCACCAAATCCCAGAGAAAACGACCCAGATTTGATCCGACAAAGACCTGAACGGAATACTCAGCCGATGGGAGACGATCCGGCAAGGTTATATCGGTTGGACGGAGTTGCTCATATAGCCGGGGTCATCAACGACGAGGTTAGTACATAAAAAACTTCGTGATAGCGGTATATGTGAGTTAGTGGTTTTGCATGCGGTTTTAGTGGCGGTTTATGTTAGCGGTTAATCGTAGTAGTATTGCTAGTGGTTTAGTTGAGAGGTTTTGCATGCGGGTTAGATGGTGGTTTAGTTGGTGGTTTATGTTAGTGGTTTATGTTACTTGTTTTATGTCACCTGTTTTATGTTAGTGGTTTATGTTGGTTGTTTTATGTTGGTGGTTTATGTTAGTTGTTTTATGTTAGTGGTTTTTGTTAGTTGTTTTATGTTAGCTGTTTTATGTTAGTGGTTTATGTTAGTTGTTTTATGTTAGTAGTTTAGTTGTGTGGTATATGATAGTTGTTTTGCATGTGGTGCTCGTTAATAGAATTTTATGCAGTTTATAATATTGGTTTATTGATGTGCTTTTGTTTCCGGTTTAGGTTGGTTGTTTTTAGTATTGGTTTTGTTAGTAGTTTTGTATCCTGTTTTGTTGATGCGGTGCATGTAATGCGCAGCCACAGCGATGCATCAGGAGCATGCGGCAGCAGCAGGGCATGCGACTCGATGAGAGATACGTTCCATACTTGCAAATGGCCGGATTATACCATTTTGCGAGGCTGAACGATAGATGGTTCCGGTTAGATGAGGCCCTTGTCAGTGCCTTCGTCGAGCGATGGCGTCCGGAGACGCACACGTTCCATATGCCGTTCGGAGAGTGCACGATCACACTTCAGGACGTGGCGTACCAGTTGGGGTTGCTAGTGGACGGGCGTTATGTGAGCGGCTGCCTTTCAGATTTTCAGATATACATCCAGGGTGGCCGTCCAGCTTGGGTGTGGTTCCAGGAGTTGCTTGGAGTGATTCCTCCTCCCAGCCAGGTTCAGAAGTACGCAATAAACTGCAGCTGGTTCTAGGAGACTTTTGGAGAGTGCCCCGAGGGAGCCGATGAGGAGACTGTGCGGCGATTTGCTCGTGCCTACATCATGATGTTGTTGGAGGTGTGAATCCCATCCGATACACACTGAATACCGAACTAAGACGATACACCCTGTGAACATAAGCGGTCCAGGTAACCCGTGAGTAGGCACAACATGCAAGTGCGTGCGTACACGGGAAATGAAGTGCTTGGTAGTACCCGCAGTCACATGTCTGAGAGGCAAGCGATACTCTGTAGCTACCCAATGAGAAAGAACCAGTCGGAGTGGTCTCTGATACGGTGAACTTGGAGTTATCCCTGTTGTACAAAGTCACTGTGAAGCACCTCGCCGTCTTCAAGTTGGCCTCAATACACTTCACCAAGTGCTGACTGAATTCTTGTCCGGTTCTCATCTGGGCCTGAGCCTCTCTCCCCTTGCGAACAAAGAGTTCCGCAAGCCTTCCATATGTTGCCTTCACCAGCGAGCATACAGGGAGGTTTCTGACACCCTTGAGGATTGAGTTCACACACTCGGATATATTCGTCGTCATGTGACCGAATCTTCGCCCCTCATCACGATGCTGAGTTCACAAGGAATACTCAATCCGGTTCGCCCACTCACACATCGCCGGGTCTTCAGACCGCAGAATATCAAACCAGTAATCAAACTCAACCTCGGTCTTGGCATACGCCGCATTGACAAGAAGCCTCCGTGCGTCTTTACCCTTGAAGGTAAGGGCAAAATTAGCCACTACGTGTCGAATGCAGAATGCACAGTATGCAGATGGAGGTAACCAACCTCCGTCGGGAGCCTCAAGCGCGGCCTTGATGCCGTTATGCCTGTCCGATATAACCAGTAGACCCGGCTACGGTGTCACGTGCTGACGAAGGTGGGAGAGAAAGAATGTCCAAGACTCTGCATTCTCACCCTCAACTAGTGCGAATGCAACAGGTAGTATGTTGGAGTTCCCGTCCTGTGCAATCGCGATGAGCAACGTTCTCCCATACTTGCCATACAGATGGGTGCCATCAATACTAACCAGCGGCTTGCAATGACAGAATGTCTCGATGCACGGTGGAAACGTCCAGAACAGTCTGTGAAAATAAGCTTGAGACTCATTTACACTGCCACCAACTCGAACAGGGCTCGTCCTTAGGACTGCAACAGTACCAGGCATCGTCAACTGGACTCCCAACACCCACCTGGGGAGCTCGTTGTACGACTCATCCCAGTCACCATAGATGAGGGCAACAGCCTTCTGCTTCGCCAACCAGACCCTCCTGTACGTCGGCCTAAAACCAAAGTGTGCGGCCGTGGCATTTAGGAGCACCTTGACGCTGACGGATGCATCAGCCCTAACCATTGGCATAATGAACGCCGATATCACATGATAATCCAAACTCCTGTGGTCACTCGAGATGGAGGTGGCAAGACAGGTATGAGGTCCATTGTACCGTTTGACCTCCCAAATCCCCTTGCGCTGCCGGAGACTCAGTCGAATCAACCATGTGCACCCATTCCCGAACTCAGAACACTTGCCCACATACCGGCGATAATCAGACTCCACTACCTTGTACTGTACCCCTCGCCGGATGCTGTAAGTCTTCACACTTAACAAGGCCTCATCTTTATCCTGAAATTGCTTACCAACCTGGAACTCTGTCAGACCAGCAGTCCCTTCCGCATCTCTAGCTCCAAATCCAACAGGCTACCCAGAAACTCCCTCCTGCCTCATGGCATCCAAGTCCAAAGAGGAAAAATGAGGTGGATACTGCTGTGTGCCAGAGCTAGAACCACCTCCCGCCCCTGCAGGCTCACTCGCTCCAATATCATCGCCGCTGTCATCATCAATCATATCCGGCTCAACATCATCGTCCTCTGCATCACCCAACAATCCGTCCCCAACCCCAAGCGGTGCAGCGCACTGTAAAGAGGTCGGCAGAAATTCCGCTGTTCCGACCTTGTCGCCTACGCTGCCATTGAGATCAACAACAAAAGAAGGGGAGGCGACAGGTTGGACCGGTGGCTCGTACACAGGGACGGACGAAGAAGCAACGATAGGTATGGAACTAGAACCGGCTGTCGTGGCTAAAGTGGTGGTATTCCAGTTCGAACCCCCTGAGCTGGATACCACATCAACCAACTTTGCCAACAATTCTTGTGTCCTCACCTTCGGAAACTGCCGGCGACAATGAAACATGACTTGCAAGTCCTCATCACTCCCGATCGTGAAACAATCATACTTCACGGTTTCCTGGAGCACCGTGACTGGAATGCGATAGAAAAACTTCTTAACCCGCTTCGCACCTTCCAGACCAAGTTTCATCAGTACAGACCTAACGAGGTCATCATAGCTCGTCGTAGGCCTCACGATAATACAGAGAGGATCCTTATCTGTGAACTTTACACCAGATCGAGTTTTTCTCTTTATGGATCCTCTGTGGTGAACAAACACTACAAAACTCTCGTCACTGGCCATCTTAGACCATCTAATGAGAGCAACTCACGTTTACAACCATATATATACAGGTCTGTTTCTCACTAAATCGAACCAGCCTAGCTCGAAATATGGTATGTGTAATTCGAACCAACCTGGTTAGAATTACTTTGGGCAGCTAATCCTTGTATAATTCGAACTAATGTGGTTCGAATTATGTGTGTTTCTAGTTCGAACCATCCTGGTTCGAATTATAGTGAATTTTTCGTTACTAATTCGAACTGAATTGGTTTGATTTATGTGTAAGGGTAGTTCGAACCAGGCTTGTTCGAATTATATGAAAATATGCTTTGGCTCATTAGTGAAACGGTTTTCATTTTGGCTGATATACGTAAATAATCTCCAGCCTTGGCTTATTAGCGTTTTTTGCCCTAAAGACTTAATCAGCCCATATGCTTGCTACTTACGAAAATCGATTTAGATTATGCCAATTTGGACCCTAACATCGTGTTAATTTATTTTTTTTAAAGAAAAGTATATTTTTATTTTACTAAACAGAATTATTTGGGGTTTTGGATTTAAGTTTACTCACAAAAGTAGTTAAATATTTTTATCAGTCTAATTAATTATTATTTTATACCAATATATAAAAAAGATTGATATATTTGAATTAGTTTTTATCTCAAACTCATGTTTTGATTTTCTCTTTTAATTTTTTCCACACTTTTGAACAATGAACTCTAGATCACTGTAAAATTTAAAAGAATTGAGAAAAGGACAAATTAGTCCCTGACCTTTTAACCCGAGGACATTTTCGTCCCTGAGCATTGGAAAATACATTTAAATTCCTGACGTTCCTAAAAACCAGACCGATCAGTCCCTTCGTCTGTGAGCCACCGTCAGACCGGACGAAAAATGCTGACTTGGCTCCCCCTATGCTTACCTGGCTCAACGGCGTTCCAGCGTGGCACGTTAGTGGGTTGGAGGATTTGAAAACAGGACACATAAGTCCCTGTAAATTGTGGGCCAGTGGAGTTTGGCTGACTTTGAGGGGGTTGTGGAGTGGGGCATAGTGGAGCTGGTGGCCTGAATATCTTCTGCTTGGGCCTCATCTTCGCTGGAGCTGCTTGAGTTTTTTGGGCCGCTGTAGATGGAACTTGGAGTGGAGGCCGAAACGGTGTCCTTCTGGTCACTGGTGCGGGCCTGACTTGGGGTGCTGCTGGTGTTGCTGCCACAGGGTTGGAAGGACCTGGGATGACACCACTTGAAACCTGTGTTGAGAGCTGGGTTGACAAGCATTGTAATTAGTCATACAAATTATACAAGGTTGTCACCCAATAATCAATCATGCACATTGAACAGATTGTAACTTACATCAGGTGTGGATTGCTGAGTAGTTATGTTATGATCCTGAACAGATGAAGCATCCTGACTAGGTGGAGCATCCTGACCAAAATAGACAATAAATCAACCAGATTACTCCTAAACATATAAAACAGAACTAGTAAATAAATATTCAAGTAAGCACATAAACTCCTATCATAGTTAAGAAATCAAACCATATAACTCCTAAAGCAAATTACTTACACTATCATTTGGAGCTGATTGTGACAGTGGGATGACTGCCATTGACTGAGATGTGGAACCTTTTTTGGGCTTCTTTGTCTTTGGTTTCCAATTGGGATCAGATGGAGCGCCCTTGCATGTCTTGTAGTTATGTCCCGTTGAACCACACTTACTACAAGTGACTTTGAATGACCTCTTCAACTTCTCTCCCTGTTGCATCATTGGCTCAGCTGGATCCTTCTGTCTATTATGCACTTTTGGCCTACCAATTTGTCTCTTTATGATAGGAGGATTCGGCCTAGAATACTCAGTCCTTGTCCAGAACTCCTCACTTGACACTGGCTGAATACAATGAGCATATGTCTTGTGTATTGACTCCATGCATAACCATGGATGCACATAATCCTCTGGATGATCATGCCTCTTCCTTATGGCTGCTATGGCATGGATACATGGCATGCCTAACACAGAAGATAACAGCATGAACCAGACTTGACTTAACCATTCATTCAGCCAACAACTTAACAGCATGAAAACCATATATAACTCCATCATTCAGCCAACAACTTAACAGCATGAAAACCATATATAACTCCATCATTCAGCCAACAACTTAACATATTGAAAACCATATATAACTCCATCATTCAGCCAACAACTTAACATATTGAAAACCCTATATGAAAGTAAATTCAGCCAGCAAGTTAACATATTCAGCCAACAAATTAACATATTAACATATTGAAAACCCTATATGAAAGTAAATTCAGCCAGCAAGTTAACATATTCAGCCAACAAATTAACATATTGAAAACCATATATGAAAGTAACTTCAGCCAGCAAGTTAACATATTCAGCCAACAAGTTAAAACATTGAATGCCATTTATTAGAACTAACCAGTGAGCTGCCATTTGTTGCAGGAGCAGGTCTGCCTCATGAGATCAACATCCACCTTTGTAGCTTTACGAGTTACTTCGAAACGCTTGCGTGCATCATCACCTGTCCAGTCGGCACGCCATTTATTGCTAGGCCTTATTAGACGCTCCATCCTCTTCTGCTGAACTGGTGCAAGCTTTCCTGTATAATCACTAAGTAGCTCTTTATGCTTAACCATTCTCCGCATTAGATAGCACCTAATTTCCTCACACATTGTGAGGATAGGCTTGCTTCTGTAGTTGACTATCTTCGAGTTGAACACCTCACACATGTTATTTATGAGGTTGTCCACTTTTGGCCCGTGGAAAAAATACGCCTTCACCCAAGTTGCTGGCTCAAACTTGGAAAGATATTCCCATGCCCCCTGATTAATACCTTTGAGCTTCTCCATTTGTTCTTTGAACTCGGGTATGGTGGTGCACCTAGCACAATCCCAAACCACCTCCCGAATGTACAAATTCTTAAATCGGTTTATGAAGTTTTTCCAAATGTGCATCACACAGTTTCGGTGATGTGCATTTGGCATCACTTCCTTCAAAGCAGGCAGTAATCCCTAACACAGTACACAAAGGTTTTCACAATTAAACATAATTGAACAAATTCTGAACAACTTCATTATTAAACTAGGCACCTCAGTGAATAAATGTCTAACTGCAATAGAATTCATATTGAAATAATTGTTATAAATAGTTGTTAGTGTTACCTTCTGTTGGTCGGACATGAAATTCCAACCATGAGTCTGCACATCCCCCAGCTCTTCCTGAAGTAGGGTAAGAAACCATTTTCAAGACTCTTTGGTTTCAGACCTTGCAACTCCGTAAGCAACAACATAAAATTGATTATTCGCATCCTGTGCCACTGCAGTTAGGAGTTGTCCACCATAGTATGTTTTCAGGAAGCAACCATCAAGGTGGATTAGAGGCCTACATCCACTCTTGAACCCCTGCTTGCATGCCTCTAACCCTATATACAGCTTATCAAACAGTGGAGGGGCTTGAGGAATTGGAGTTACACACACCTCTGCCCTGGAGCCAGGGTTGCTTCTTAGAATTTCAAACAAGTAATCCCTCACATTATTGTACTGCTCCCTCTCATTGCCCATTATCTTCTCCCTTGCTTCCTTAACTGCTCTATAGACCATTTTTGGATGTGCAGTGAGTGAGAACTCCTCTCTCAGAAAGTCAATTGCTTCATTTGTTCTCATGTGAGGCTGTGAACTCATTCTCTTCTCCACCTTCTTACTAATCCAATGTTGATCAACAGCGTTACTTCCTAGGTCCCTTGCACAAGTGTGATCGTTTTTGTAAGTCTTCACCTGGTAGCATTGCAGTGATTTATTGTATGATAAATGAACTAACCACGGGCAGTCATCATCCATGCATCCCACCCTAACTCTCTCCCTATCATTTTTAATCCACCTAAGCTCTCTACCCTCAGAAATGAAAGAGTCTTTCACAACTTCTTTAAATCTCTCTATGGTTGCAAACCTTGTCCCTAACTCAAATCTGCCCTCTCCAAAAGCATAATGATCATCAAATTCAGGAAATGTGTGCTTGCTGGACTCATCATCAGTGGAGTTAGGAGTGTGTAAATCCTCAGAATGGTAATCATATATGGGGTCATCATCATCATCCTCTGGGACTGCACTGACATAGAACCTTACAGTTGGACCTCTGTTGGGCTGTTGATCATTGGGCCCAGAATTGGCCTGCTCCTGCCTATTGGGCTCACTACTGGCCTGCTGCCTTCTATTCACCTCAGATGTCCCCATTCCACTGCTTTGTCCCTTCTTTGACCAACTTTTCCTATTCCTATTCACACCTGTCTTCTTTGCACCTGGCTTCTTGGCACATGACTTCTTTGCAGATGGCTTTCTTGGAGACACAATTTTTTCCTTTCCCTTACTTACTCTCTTCCTCTTGCGTGCTCTGTCCTCAGCACTATTATCACCATCATCACTGTCACTTTCATATCCGGGTGGTGGCGGTTTATATGGCTCATCCTCCGTGCTCTCATATCCATCATCTGAAGATGAACTCTGAATCTCTTCTAACACAGGACTCTTGCCTTTGTTTCCACCATCCTCCACAATCTCAGGCTCATCAACAGGGTGGTCAAAGTCTGACGGTGGCTCACGGACGAAGGGACTGATCGGTCTGGTTTTTAGGAACGTCAGGGAGTTAAATGTATTTTCCAATGCTCAGGGATGAAAATGTCCTCGGGTTAAAAGGTCAGGGACTAATTTGTCCTTTTCTCAAAAGAATTTTAATGGAAGGACTCCTAGAAAAAGAACGTGCATTCTTCCTTTTCTTTCTTCTTTTAAGTCACTCAAATTCGTTTTTATCAACTTGTTCATTGTTGCTTGGAATCCAATTTGCGTCTTGTTAGTCAAATTAATTATGATTTATGTTTGAATATATATAAGAAAAATACACTGAATAATTATCTGATTTCGTGAATGAATAAATTAATGGAAACGAATCTAAACATAATTTCAATCGATGTTAATATAATGAGATAATACTCAATTTGGTCCCTGAACTTACACGCGAGTCTCAATTTAGTCCTTGAAGTTTCAATTGTCTCTATTTAGTCCCCGAAGTTTATAAACGTACCTCATATTAGTCCCTGAGACCATTTTTAGTATAAAAACGTTAATAGAGCGCTGTTGTAGACTATCACATGTCACGTTAAAACTTGTAAAATGATGCAGTTTTGGTTTTGACATTTAAATAGCTCAAAAACAACATCGTATTACTTATTTTGTTAGGTAAAATTTTAATAAACACCATTTAAGATGTTGTTTTTAGGTTATTTGAGTGCCAAAATCAAAACATCATTTTACAAAGTTTAGTGTGGCATCCGGTTATCACGACAGTGTTCCGTTAACGTTTGTACGTTGAAAATTGTTTCAAGGACTAACATGAGTTATGTTCACAAAGTTTGGGGACTAAATAGAGGCAATTGAAACTTCAAGGACTAAATTGAGACTCACGTGTAAATTCAGGACCAAATTGAGTATTATCTCTAATATAATAATCAACATAGTTACTTTGCTAAGGTAAACTTTTGAAAATTTTCTTTTATGTGGCAAGAAGAGAGAGTTTCGGGCCACATTGAAAGCTGTTAATCATTGTATATTAAGATTCTTTGAATATGTTATTGAATGAACCATAACGCACTAAAGAATCTAATACTACGTAGTAGAAATTAATTTCCTGCTTAGTTCACTTTTTATTTTTCCTTGTCAAACAATGAACTAAACTATTATCTTATCTAACAATATGGCTACACTCAACGCAGCAAAATCTAATTTACTAATGATATACAGAATATCTTACCCAATTATGTGACAATTCCTAAGGGTTAACAATGCTATCAATTACATGGTATGATTGTATGAAAAAATGGAGCAGTGCTCTTAACATATTATTTTACTAGTATCCTGGCCAGTGGTCACTTTGAGTCTTGACATTGTTGATATTATTTTCCATGCTATTTCTTGTTTCTGGAAGACCACTCCCCATGCCAAACGTTCCCCATCTAAATTTCCTAAAATTAATCAATGTGGTAAGTATTTTGGTCATTTCGTGAGAATAGGAAAATCATTTGTGAAACATTCAACTATCTATACATATAAAGACAAAAAAAAAAAAAAAAAACTATCTATATATATTATGAAAGTCAGCCATAAGGCATGCCTACAAGCATCTTGGTTCACGGCTTAAAGTAGGATCTGGAGAAGGGTCACATTCAAAGGATGTAATGTAGGTAGCCTAATCTGATAATTGTTGCTCTAAAGTTCCTTTTTTTTACATATTCTAAGAACAATTATTGTTTAGGATAACTTTTGTACCTGTAAAGGCGTTAATATATATAAAATTATAAACACGTGACAAAACCAAAAATAGTTTGCAGGGGGCTTCAAATGAAAATGGCACAACAGTTAGTTCGCATCAGCTTAGTGCATTCGCCCCATGCACGCTAGAATAATAGCCAAGAAAACCTAGTGGATTTTCATGCAAAAATTCAATCTGTCCAACAAAAATTGTAGTAAAAAAAAAGAAAACATGTAATGAAAGATTATCTAGGAAGCCACGTAGTCAGCTATGAATTTGAGAAGAAACGAAAAGAAAAGAGTAAACAACAGAAAATCTTGTTACCTGATGCAATATGGTGATGTAGAAAATAAGGGATCAAAATCCCAATCACTACCGCCAGAGCCCAAGGGAACACTGGGGAGGAAAGATTCACCAAATAATTGTAAATACTGTGAATATAAAGCAAACTAACAAAGCTTTGAGATGAATATAAAGCAAATTAACTGCATGGTGGGTTGATCTTACCAAAGACAAAATGAAAGTCTCAATGCATTTCGTGCCTCCGGACCCTTTTGTTCCTTCCCCTCTCAATTATCTTGGCAACCTAGAGTTCTTTCGCTTAAGGATGTGTTCGTGTGTGCGACGGGAAGGAAATGAAGGGTTTGACGAGTGAAATGGACTCCTAGTTACTGTTGAAACCCCTTGTTTTCCTCCAAAATCACAACTCACAAACACAACCTTAACCATAGGTTATCTCCACATACCCTGTATTTGAAAAGTCATGAACCTTTCAGATTTCTTGAAATAGTTCA
>NC_029792.2:122763280-122767983 GCF_000816755.2 Arachis ipaensis
CATAGAACAAAATTGGGTAAAATAAAAGAAACAAAATCAGCATATAAGTATAACAGTAGAAGTTGCACTTCAAGAAAATTACTTCTGCAGTTGTTGAACCTCAGCAGGGAATATATATTCTTTTTCTGCTCTAGCAAATGACTGCTCAAGGATCATGAAGTAAGATTGATTAAAGAGAATTTCTTTGGTGAAGAGTAGAATTGGATGAAGAGTGAAGATTTTTACTAAATTTATAAAGAACATGTGCATTGCGCATGATAATTTTTTTGTGTGGTCTTTTTCTTTATTAAAATAAGTAATCTTCACTCTTCATCAAAATTTCACTCCTCACCATAGTATTACCCTTGATTAAAGAAGCATGAGAATGAGCTTTAACCCAAACACAATCAATCTTCTTTCAAAACATGCCAATCAGTGCAGCTACTGCCAAGTGGGAGGACTTGTAGCCATTTGATAAATTAAATCAACAGCTTTGGCTGGAGTAAATCCACTTCTCATTCCATTCAAAAACACCAGCAATCAATGTAGATGCTGAAAAAGGAGAGGATTTATGGCCATTTGAGAACTTAAATCGGAGGCTAAAGGCTGGAGCAATCCACTATTTGACAATTCTTCCAAGGCTTTAATGTCTTGTTGCAAACGAGCCACATGTAGAACGGTATGATCAAGGACTAAAGGATCATCTGGTGGATTATGGAGAAGGGTGAGCAAAGCCTGTTTATAAACTTGAGCAGACAACAATGGCCTTGTAACCTGCCGACTTCTACAGAAAGTTGCCACCTTGATTACATGTTTACAAAGGTTTCCCAACCTAGACCAAGAACAATCACAAAGTGAAAATTCTGAGCCAGGATTCCAAACTGTATACACCAAGTTTCTGTCAGTCTGAGAAAAAACTTTTGCGTGACAGAGATTTTGCTCATCCAGTATCACATCAACATCTGGAATATTGAGCGCGTGATACCAAGCATTGGCAGATAAAGATTTGTCTTGTAGATTCTCAAAATAGCCAGTATCTAAACTGTATTGGTCTAGCCAATACAAGGAGAGAAATCCAGTAGTTAAAGTGTGAATTAACCAGTCAAGTCTTGGCCAGAAATTAGCATTATTCTCTTTCAAAAGTGTGGATTTTAATTTTATGTGATATGATTCTATTGCAGCAAGTGACTCGGGCATTGTCAACGGTAGTGACTTTATGCCATTAATCCACATATCTGCATGAGAAAGCACGGAAATACTATTATATCAAGAAGTACTATTCATTTTAAAGATGTTCGAATGAATGGATACTGTGGTAGTTATAATGACAAAAGTTAGCCAATTGAAGATATGGTTGTGAATGTTGCTCAGCAAAAACGGAACTGAAATGAATGAATTTGATCAAAATCTGGACCACATAAAGGCCAGATTGGGAATGATTACAATGCAGGCTACAATGCAAGTGTTGATATTTCCTCAATGAATACAAAAGAAACCATCCATCACTTGCAAATTACCTATACTTGGTAGCCACTTGCTCTTGAAATAGTCCATGAAAGCACATTGATCAACAAAAATTTGCATAAACTCTTCAAGTGCATCCATAGCATTTGGTCCACATCTTGTACAGTAAAGAATCCATCCCAGGTGCCGTAACATCTCCCTTTGCACCTCAAAGTTGCAACATGTCTTAAAAAGCTTTTTGATCCAAGAACGGCGAACATGCCAGGCACATAACAAGATGCGACACTGGAATGCCTCTCTACAACAAGCAAGATCTCATAACATTTGATATTAAGTGGTTATTGCACCAAAACAAGATTTCCAAATGAAATTAAAAGAAATGCAATAATGTTTTTACCTTATGGTATTATAGTCAAAAGATGGATTATCCAGTATAATAGCACTAGGCCTCCATCTAGGATCCTTGGCTCTTATCTTTTCAGATAGCAATGCAATCCATTTATGTATGTCTTTTCCAACAAAGGATGAGGTGATTATCCAAGCAACTGGAATTGCATTTTGAGATGAACCAAAAACAAGTAACGAACACACTGGATACTGTCAGGGACGAGAAAGGAAAATATAAGACATTATACAATCCTGCAGCATGAAATAATTAATTTTGAAGTTTCTAAATTCACTACATCTGTTTCTTGTAAGCATGAATTTTATTCTCGACCGAAATTAAGGGTAAATAAGCTAAACATATAATTAAACAACAGATTGTAAACAACTAGCTTCCTTCTTGAAAAGGTACATACAAAAACAACATGCAATACCTTAAGCTTCTTCAAGCCAAATGTTGAATGAAAAGAAATGAAACTGTTATTTCCATAGCGAATCATCTGTTGCAGCTGCCAATCTGTCTGTATGCCCAAAACAAATGATTGTGAACCTGAGTTATCTTGGTGATAGAAAACATGCTTCTGATGGCGTTGGACCCATATCTTTACACTGCATTCATCGTTTTCCTGCAGTTCATGTGAAGAATTACGGATACTCCGTTCCATGTTGCGCACATCATTTCGAGTGAGAAAATCATCACGGTTTTGGGGTCCACCTTGCTTCTGCATCACCTCTACATGGTGCTGTATTATGTTATCAAGAGATATCCCAACATAAAGCATAGACATCACTTTCTGGCGTAACTCATCGGAAATGCGTGGAGCATACATAGCTCTTGTTCCTATTGCATCCCTATCAAGTATTCCATGACACGGTGCCCCTGTTTTATCTACATGCCTTCTTTGGTTATATATGATTAGAGCAAGAAGAGGGCGTGTATATAATCTTTTAACAGTGAAATGGCAAAGGCAGCCTCTCATCATATGACGCCTCCCTGGTCTGCTTCCCTTCCCTGAAGCAGGCTTGGTACTTTTGCTATCTCCTATGCACGAGTCACCTTCTCGATAGTCCTCAGGACCATAAGAACACCAGTACCTGAATCAATATATGATCTTGTATTGTTAATTAAAGGAATCTTTTCATACTTAAAGACAATTTTTTATAACTTGAGAATAACAATATACATCACTTTGATACGCATATTTTTTCTCTCTTAATGTGAACTGCAAACCATATAACTTTAATATTATAAGTTTATAACAGTATAAAAATCAATTAAAAGATAACATACAAGGTATATTCAAGATAGCCGTCAACCCTCGGTTTAGTGACGCTCCCCTCAGGTCTCTTCCTCCTTGATTCTACACGGAAGCTAGCAGGACATTCTGGATTTGAAGACTCCCCTTTCACAAAATCATCCACTCTAACAAAAGGAATCAGAGCAATATCATCACCCCCTTGGCGACCACCCTCTAATTTCACCCAATTTATGTGAGCAGCAGAGAACTCAGCACACCGGGGATCTTGAACTGGAAGGTTTAGAATGTCTTCCATTCTCGGCATCTACAATTCCAAACAGAAAGTGTCAGCTATATTAAAAACTATATGTGCATTGTATGGACTTCTGAAAGAAGCTATGATCAGTATGAATTTTCATCTCAGCTCTCACCAAAGATAAGAAAAGATGCAAATGCAACCTCTTTGCCTTCCGAACAAGGCATGAGAAAGTGTATGCTACATCATTGGTGATGGTGGACCTAGAAACTAACTAACTACCATTCATATCTCATTTCTTTCAGCATATAATTTCTTCAAAAAATTATAGGGACATCTCTCCCATATATTCCAACATAGTAGATAAATTTTAGAGTATTGTCATATTTTCCTAAAAATCCTCCTAATCTAAAATCCTAATCACAATGGCATGAGTTCTAACTTCAAATTGTAGTCAAATTCTGAATCAGAAGGAATATTAGGCAAAGCACAATAATCATAAAAACGAATGATTTTTTTATTTTTTTTAATTTGTCTTCAGATATCTCTCCAAAACCTTTGAATATGATATGAAACTAACCTTATCTCAAGATATTGGAGCTATTCCTCCAACAAGCTTATATAGCAATTCGAGTTTGGCGCTTAGAAATTTTTAGGTATCAGAATAGAATAGAAATTAAGCATGAAGCACTGAGTAAATTGGAGGAGTGATAGTGGTTCTTAGCCAATTAACCAGTGTAAATGCAAAGTTGTAAACGTTACAGAATGAAAAATGTAAACTCAATTCATTATTCGTCTACACTGAGAAACTCGCCATTGGTAACACTAACAGTCATCGCAGAGAGAGAGAGAGAGAGAGAGATGATCAGATGAATAGTTTTTTGTTTTTTTATTTTTTGTTTTGTTATTTCGGAATATCTTCGTGGAAAATAAACCAAAAACTAAATAGTCACCAAAAAATAAAAAACCAAAAACTAAATGCTAAAAAACAAAAAGTACCGCTTTAATTTTGGGATGGGCTTTGTACCCATTTATGTGGCCAACTACAGAGCTTGGGTTTCTAAATTCATATTTTGTTATTTCTGCGGTATATGTATGTCTTATTTCGCCAAAAATTAATCATTGTTTGACCCAAGAAAATATAATTTTGTTTGGTGGCTGACTGGGTATCAAAAGAAATAGTTTATTATTCCTGAAAAAAAAAAGAAATGGTTGATTGAATACAGAAAGAAATTGTTCTATAATACCAAAAAAAGAAAGAAATTGCTCCAGCAATGTGATTCAGTGGTAAACTCGACCGAAGTCTTAAAGTTTTCCTTGAGAGTTTATTTAGAAGGTTTGGAATTAAAAGTTATTTAAAAATAAAATTTTTTTTGTCTTTA
>NC_029792.2:122768177-122773695 GCF_000816755.2 Arachis ipaensis
TTTATAGACAAATCGTCTCTCAATTGACTAAGGTGACATTCTTAAAATTTTTGAGTTAATACTCAAAATCGTCCCTGAAAGATACCTCGATCTTCATATTAGTCCCCGAAAGATAAAGTTAATCAAAAGAGTCCCCAAAAGTTACGCGAGTTAATCACGTTTGTCCTTCCGTTAACTCCGTTGGTGACCTGGCTAACGGTTGCTGATGTGTGTGGTTAGCTTCCAACCTGGAAGAGGCCCACGTGTCATGACCTATTGCTGACAAGGTAAGTTTGAGAAAACAGTTCAAATAAGTCCCTAAGTGTTTTAAAACCTAATCCTAAATTCCACGATAAATAGGTCGCCTTCATCAATCAGATGGCCATATCCCTGGGTTCGTGTTCGAATTAGTGGTTTGGGGCGACGATGGAGGCCGGAAATGGAGGTCGTGGTGGCGGTGTGTTGTTGTTCTCGAACGGCAGTAATGGTTCCAGCGCCTCAATGCGAAGCAGGAGGAAACCCCATGAGGAATCATGTTTCTGTGGGTTGAAGGCTGCGATAAGAAAGTCTGGGACAGCGAAGAACCCAGATAGATTATTCCGTGCATGTCCAAGGTACCGGGTGAGTGTTGTGTAAGATTTTAAGGGTTTTTGATGTTGTTTTGTGTGTTGGAATTTTATTTAATTTTTTATTTTCTGATTTCTGAAATTTCAGAAGGGCAGTCACTGCAACTACTTTAAGTGGGTTGAGGATGATGAGTATGAAGGGATGGGCCAAAGTGGAACGAAGAAAGATTACGGGGCTGAGCTGCAGGTTGATAGTGACTGTGATGAATGGAGGTTGAAGGTGGCATGGAGACTGGGCAGCTTGGAAGCTGAAGTAAAAGCATTGAAAATGTTAATAGTTTTCCTGTTTGTGGTAGTTGTGCTTAATGTGATTATTTGTAGTTTGTTGTGTCATTCCAAGTAAAGCAAATTCCAAACACTTGATGGTGTAATGAGATGAATCCATTGAATGATAATAGATGTTTCATTTGGTTTTTTTATATGAAGACAACACAATCCAATTCAAAGGTTCCAAACCAATTCGGATGACTATTAAAGTAACATGTACTAAGGAATGGACATAATCAGTAGTCAAAGTACTCTTAAACATTGAGTAGTCAAAGTACTGTTAAACATTAAGTTGCCATAGAAGACTAGACGACTGAAGTCTGGCTTTCCCTTTAATGACCTTTAACTTGGATGGCCTAGCATTGAGTTGTTCCTACACAAATTAATGGTACATCTAGATTTAGATTTAGCTTATTAAAGAAATGAGATTTATGAAATAACAAATGTTTAAAATGAATCACATATGGCAGATTACCTGTTGTGTTTCTTGGGTTGGTGGTATACTGTCACACTGGCTAATATCAATTACTGTTGGAGTCTGTGTTGGTGATGGAGCTGGATTAGGTTCAGCTGGGACAGTGGTTGCTTCAGGGGCAGCCCCTTCTGCAGCAGGGGCAACCAGAGCTAGTTGCAGCTGCAGCTGCCTAGCATGCTCCTCAGCTTCGGTAGCTTTCTTCTTTGCACAGCTTTGCTTGTTGTGTCCTATCTCACTGCAATACATGCATCTGATAGGGTTATACTTCCTCTTCATCTTTGTTTTTGACCCAGTGTGTTGTTCCTCTTTGTCTCTTCTCCTTTTCTTCGTTGGTCTTCCAGGCTTTGCCTTAAATGGTGGTGGGACGGGAGCTGAGTGTGGAGTTTTTTCCCACAGATCCTGACCTTTCACTGGATTCACATTGAAGCAATAAGTCTTCCTGTACGCTTCCATCTTCAACCAGTCGTGACAATAGTCTTCAGCACGTTTGTCATTCTTATCATGTATAGCTGAGATTGCATGCATACACGGCATCCCTTACATAGAGAAACCAATCATTATTTTGAAGTCGTGCATAAAAGTAAATTACAGTAACTAAATGTTGAATTTTTTACCTGTTAGTTGCCAAAAATGACAGCTGCATGTATGCTTTCCCAGGTCAACCACCATATTGGTTGGCCAGCCATGAACTTCATACAGTTCTTCTTTTTCATCACCAGACCATTGAGGAGCCCAGTGGCTAGACAACGCTGTCATGGCTTCAAGTCTGCTCTGCTGAACAGGGGGAGAATCCCTTGATAATTCTCTAGCTTCTTCTGATTGTCAACAATACTCTTCATGATGATTCTTCTTACTTCCTCAGCTAATGTCAGAATCGGCTTGCCCCTATCATGCTTGATTTTTGCGTTGAAAGACTCGCAAGCATTGTTGCATATGTTATCCACCTTTGGCAGTTCACTGAAGTGGGCCTTTGTCCATGCATCTTTTGGCCATTTGTCGAGATACTCCCATGCTTTTTGATTAATTAGCTTCACTCTGTTCATGTTTCTGTTGAATTCAACTGTTGTCCTAGACCGAGCACATTCCCAAACCATGTCCTTCAGTTTAGTACTAGACCACTGTTTTGAGAAATTGCGCCATAAATGCCAGACGCAGAATCGATGGTGTACCCTGGGAAATACTTCCTGAACAGCTGGTATTAACCCCTGCAAGTTAAAACAGACACGACAAGATAACATGTCAAATTTGTCCCTACGATAACTTCATTAAATCAAATACATCCCTCAATGTTACTTTATTAAATCAAATACATCCCTCAATG
Source organism: Arachis ipaensis (assembly GCF_000816755.2). Lineage (NCBI taxonomy): Eukaryota > Viridiplantae > Streptophyta > Magnoliopsida > Fabales > Fabaceae > Arachis > Arachis ipaensis. Next base: position 122,770,846 of record NC_029792.2, read on the forward strand.
TTACTTTATTAAATCAAAATAGTCCCACTATTTTCTTATCAGAATCAATAGTGCTCACCTTTTGCATGTCTGAAATGAAGCACCATTTGTTCTCCCTGTAGTCTCCCAAGTCATTGTGCAGTAACTCAAGGAACCACTTCCAGTTGTCCTTGTTTTCAACACTGACTATGGCATAAGCAATCACAAGTATGTGATTGTTAGCATCAAGACCAATTAAGGGTCTGCAACCAGCCTTAAAACCCCTCTTGCAGGCATCAAGGCAAACATAAAAGCGATCAAACAGGGGAGGACTCTCAGGCATGGGGATAACAGACACTTGAACTGTGGAGCCGGGGTTACTAGTCAGCAACTCATTGGCATAGTCCCACACCAACCCATATTGAGCTATCTCATCACCCTCGACTATTTTCCTAGCGGCTTTCAAAGCTCTTGTAATGCATGTGCTATTGAGATAGACGTTGCACTTTCTAACAAACTAGTCATAAACCTCTCGATGCTTCATGGTTGGGTGTTTTCTAAGCTTAGGTACTAGTTTACTCAGAGTCCAGGTTTGGGTTGCAGCTCTGTTTTTCCTCTTTCTTGGACAAGTGTGATTATCTACTAGTGTCTTAATTTGCCAAGAACCATCTTGCTTATTACATGCACAGTAAACTACCTAGGGACAATCTTCAGACTTACAGACAGTCCTAACTCTAACTTTGTCATTTTTTGAAAACAGAATATTTCTACCCCACTGGATTGTATAATCCCTAGTTGCTTGCATGAATTCAGACTTGGACTTAAATACCATACTGACCTCGAATTTCAACTCTCCAAACTTTGTTTTGTCATTGAACTGAGGGTACACAGCTGGTGATTCTTCATCAGACTCCAACACCTTATCAGAATCCTCTAAATGCCAGGAGTCAGCATCTGAGGCAGCATCACTATCATCTAAATCTGGTAACAATAAAGATTAACACATTAGAAACCCTAACATTTGCATAATAATTTACGAAACAATTAACCCTAATGGAATTAACATACCAGACTCAGAACTTTCTTCATCTTCAGACCCCTCATAGTTGGAATCATCAGTGTCTATCTCTTTATCAGCTAGTCTTTTCTTAGGGGGCTTCTGCTTTTCTCTGACTTCAGACCTGCTCTCCCCTTTTCCACTTCTTTTTTCCTTCCCAGAGTCACTGTCACTCTCACTGCTATAGAGATTGTCTCCTACAACTTTTGGAGGCCTATACAGTTCATCTTCAGTACTCTCATAAGAGTCATGAGAGTCAGTGTCATCTTTCTGGAGGGGAGCTTCTTTCACTTGTCTTCCATATCTTGTGACTCTGCAGCCACTGCTATTTTGTTTGTCCTTTGCCCCTTGTGAGTTATTGCCTGCCTCTGATGACGAATTTGATTGAGGTGGGACTGATTTGGCCTAATAACTGGTCTTCTTGGCCTGAGAAACAGGCTTCATGGGCTGAGCAGTTGTCTTCTTGGGCTGAGATGTTGTCTTCTTGGGCTGGTGGGCTACTTTATTGGGCTGAGACATGGGCTTCACCTTTGGTTTATTAGGCTCAGATATGGGCTTCATTGTTGGATTGGGCTGTGACTTGGGCTGTGAGGTTGTTCTGTTGGGGTGAGAGGTTTGCTTCTGGGACTGAGGATCAATTGTTGTGGGTTTCTTCACAGGTTGGGAGCTGCACTCCCCCTGTTTCAACCCTTCTGCTTCCATATTCACTACTTCATCCTCAATCTGGTCTACTATACAAGGCTGAGAGATACAATGCTCTAGGTAGATATTGATCAGATTGTGGTTTCTCCTGTAATTCTTGCACATGGCAACCAAGTCTGCGTCTGTGACTAAGCTTCTCAACCCTGATGAAAGAGGAACTCCAGGATCTTTCCACCAACAATTTCCAGCTTCAATGTAACCCAACTCCCTATAATAACCCCTTACAAAGAAGACGTCAAGCGTGTCTCCTTCAACCCCCATCAACACCTCTGTATTGTCGGGTTCGTATACCATATCTCCTTCAGCATTCTTCTTAAACAGTCCCCCATGGTGAAACACAGGTCATCGGAGGACCTTCCATCTATAAGCAGAAACAAGAAAACCTCCTTAGCCCACACAGATTGCCACTGCCTATTCTCAATCATAACATAAGAAACCCTAACCCCAAAACAAACATGCAACAACGAAAACTAACTCTCATTAACATCAAACACCCGTAACACAATATCATCACAACGGCATTCAAAGCAATGCATTCTGACCTTAAACAACAGTCACACAAACCCCTACCCTTAATCAGACAGAGATATACAGAACGCCACCCTTAAGACATCAGGCTACAGACTGACTTCAAAAAAAAGGAAAAAAATTTTAATGCTTACCTCTAACCGTCACGCTTGCTTCTTCCACAATTAATGTTGCTAACAGATGACGACCGCTCTTTTCAGTACCAACAGCTACTCGGCTTTGAACGACAAACGTGGAGGGCAATGTTCGAATGCAACTTGAAGGGGTTAGGGCATGGCTTGAGGGAGACGAAACAATTTGGAGCCAGACGTGGAGATACTCGTTATGGAAGAGGGTGAATCCACTCTGCAACGTTTTGAATCCACTATCTCCAGAAAACGACGCCGAATCATGTCTATCTGGACATTCCCTCAAAACGGCGTCGTATTCCTTCTCTGCCAGCATGGCAGTTAACGTGCCACGTGAGCAGACGTTAGCCATGTCATCAAGCAAATTGACGGAAGGACGAACCTGATTAACTCGCGTAACTTTCGGGGACTCTTTTGATTAACTTTATCTTTCGGGGACTAATATGGAGATCGAGGTATCTTTCAGGGACGATTCTG
>NC_029792.2:122773717-122774575 GCF_000816755.2 Arachis ipaensis
TTTTAACTCCTTTCAACCCTTTTTGCCTCTTGGGTAAGAGAAAGAGTGAGGGCCCTTGAATTTAAAAAATTAAAATAAAAATAAAAAGGAAAAAAAAAATTCTAGCATTGGGCAGTAGAAATTAAATGAATCTAGCATGAAGAACGATCCATGTTTTACTTGTTGGTAGTGTAGGTAGGTCATACTCTTACAAGCATTTCTCTAAATCAATTGAATATTTTGTTTCTTGTTGATCAATTATATTGCACAAACTTTATAGGAACTGTTTTCTTCTTCTTTTTCTCCTTCCTTTTTGATATTGTGTTCTATCTTATTATTTTTTTATATTTTTTTATCTTCCCAACATTGCAAATAAAGTGGGATAAACAGAAACTCTAAGATGTGGTAGCTAATTAAGTGGGAGATAAATAGAATTTTTTTAAAGATGGGTATGAGCATGTTATGTGGTTAATCTTCATTTAGTCCATATCTAATATTAGAGCATATGATAAGGTTTTAATCCTTATTATTATTCTTATTCTTTACCATCATCACAAGTTAACCTTGCTAGAGGTAGAGGCCATTATTTGGTGAGAGAATGGTGAAAGCAAAAAAGGGTTATTCTTTATTGCCATTGACATCCAATAATTATCTTTGCCAAGTAATTACGATATTATATTTAATTTCCATGCGCAAAAATATTAAAATACTCTTACTTTGCCATTCAATAAAAAATACAAAAAGATTGTCAAATTGTTATAAATAAATAATGCCACTATATATCACAACCATCTATCATAATCTTTTTTATCTTCTAATTTTTTATTGGATAATATTATAAAATTATTTTTTATTGTAAATACACAAAAAAAAAAACAG
>NC_029792.2:122774653-122776251 GCF_000816755.2 Arachis ipaensis
ACTTAACAATTAAAAAAAATTGAGAAATTCATTCTCCAAAATGACATGGATAATTAGTATCGCATATCATTATTATATGATTTGACTATTTGCCGCCAGTATCAGTGCAATAAGCTATTTGATTGTAATATGTTACTCTATCTATTAGTTAACAGATAGAGTAAACTATCCACAATTCTTTCGATCAATATACTAATTAATAGATTATAATCAAAATACTCTATTAAAATTATTTTGTATTTTTTTTCTCTTGGAACCTTTTGGCTATCTCCACAGCATAAGATGCATAGTACATCTCCACCAGCCACCACTAGCCACCGCCACAAGACAATTTCCTGATGTTCCATCTCTTGGCGGTTATCTTGATAACTTCCAAAATGGTAATTATTTTCGGTAGAAATTTGTATGTAGTTGTAACGTTAAATTGATAGTTAAAAATTATTAAATAATTTTATATATATATTTGAGAAAATTATTATTTTGTAATTTTTACAGCCACCACTCACAAGACAATTTCCTGATGTTCCATCTCTTGGCGGTTATCTTGATAACTTCCAAAATGGTAATTATTTTCGGTAGAAATTTGTATGTAGTTGTAACGTTAAATTGATAGTTAAAAATTATTAAATAATTTAAATAATTTTATTGAGAAAATTATTATTTTATAACAAAAAGTTACGGCATGCAAAAGTTGGAATGAAGCATAAAAAGTACTGAATACTGAGATAGGCAGGCATACTGTCAAAAAATAAAATAACAGTAAAGAATTAAACAATAACTCAGAATAATTAACAATGACTCAACTGGATCCTTCAGTTTTGTACTCATGGTTAATTAAATGCATATTAAAATGAACATTATTTTACCATTTAAGTCCTCGTTTCTTCTTCGTTATTAAAAGATCCCAAATCACATAGATGGTTAATTAGACCATGGTAATTCATTTTATAAAGAAAAGCTTGAAAACCCAATTTGAGAAGACCACAGAGAAAGAGAAAGAGAATCCAAAATCCGAAAAAGAAAACAAAAAAAATGAAAGATGAGCATGTAGTCCGTACAGTTAGAGAATCAAAGAGGATGATGATGACAAGACGCGCAGAGTGGGCGTGTAGAATATGTGGCGTTCGTCGGCAGGAAAGAAAGAAAGTATATAGTGAAGTGAGTAGTTGTTTTTCTATATACCTTTCTTGTTATTATTATCTTTGTAAAAGTAAAGTAATGACATGCAATGATCCAATGAAGTTGAAGCGAGATGGTTGCCAATTTTATACAGCCAGAAGAGGAGTTGCAGTTTTAAATAAGGTGGTTGAGACGAATTATGATGGGGATATGTTTTTCAGAAATAATCTTTTAATTTAATTTTAATACATTGTTAGTGTAAAATTATTTTACATATGCATCCAATTATATACACATGCATTCAATCATATAATGTCATATTAACAAAAATAAATACTTTTTATATTGACTGCGTGAATGATTATCTGTGCAAAACGTTTTATACTATTTGTGTATCAAAATTAATCTCATAATCTTTATTTTATTTTTTATACATTTTTCTGTTTTAGAAATTTTTTGTCTTTCATGGTGTAGAAAAT
>NC_029792.2:122777908-122789163 GCF_000816755.2 Arachis ipaensis
AACTATAAGATAATTAAAAAAAACATTCTCATGAAACAAACAATATTTGAAAAATTAGAGGAAAAGGAATTATTAGCACTCTTGGTGGCAAAATTTGTTAATTTTTTGTTGGGGAATCCCCAATGTTGGAATGGCGTCATGTCATCATTTCTTTGGATAAAAACTTGTGTAGGCATGTTAAGGACTAGCCCTTATTGTCAAAAACTATAAGATAATTAAAAAAAACATTCTCATGAAACAAACAATATTTGAAAAATTAGAGGAAAAGGAATTATTAGCACTCTTGGTGGCAAAATTTGTTAATTTTTTGTTGGGGAATCCCCAATGTTGGAATGGCGTCATGTCATCATTTCTTTGGATAAAAACTTGTGTAGGCATGTTAAGGACTAGCCCTTATTGTCAAAAACTATAATCATTCAAGCATCATATCTTTGTCAAAACCAAAATATAAAGCATCATATCTTCAAATTTTATTCAAAAAGCTAATGTTACATATATTAATTAGGTCAAAATGGTTCATTATTTTCTTTTGCAATTGTTCTTTAATTTACTTCCGTCTAATAATTTACTCTCCGGAAATTAATCATGTCAATGATATAAATGAACATATACACAAAAAGTCAAATCAGTGAACAGCCTAAACATTTTTTTAGTTTATCCAAAATAATTAGCTTAATTTAATATAGATATGTGATTGTGTACTAAAAATATAAATTTTTTTTGTACATAAATAATTTTAAGAATAATCTACAAACATGGTCAAACAAGAGTCAAGTTCCTCCTAAAGGTATTGGGTAAAAAGGATGGAACCCAAAAGAACACCTTGAGGAGTTGAATTTCTCTTCAGTGGGAATTAAATTGGTGGAAGTGGATTGGTTGGATTTGGAGTGTAAAAACATCATCTAGTTGAAAAAAAAAAAAACAAACTAGATGTCCCTTCACTAATGTCACATGTCAGGAGTTTTAGTTTAACGTATGGGAATCAACTTCCTCCTTTGAACAGTTAAAAAGACTTAAAGTCACGGGAATACCAAAAGATATTTGGGATAAAAAAGAGTAAACCATATATCAGACTAAAACCATTGGACAATAGATTTTCTCTCCATCATGGTTTTACACTATAAAAAGGACCTCAAGCCACTTCTGTAGATCATCCTTTACTTTCACCTTCACCTCCATCCTCTTCTGAGAGCTTCTTTTCTGAAAACCTTCACCTTCACCTTTATCTTTACCTTCACCTTCACTTTCACCTTGACCTTCTTCTAGACCTTTCTTATTCCTAAAGCTGAGAAGTTAAAAAACTCATCTTTTTCTCTCCCCAAACTTTCTCTCATTGTTCATCATTTCCATGCATCACCTTCACGAGTAAAATTTGGCATTTGGCTGTTCCACTAAAACACTCAACAACCATTAACCAACCCCTGTCCACTTTAAACAAAGCTCATTCATTCTCTTGTGACATTAGCGGAGGTCTCAACACTTGTTCTCCACCTCTATTTCTCATCATTAGTTCTCGTATTGCTTTTTTGCCATTAATAGAAGTGTTTTTCTCACAAGTATACTTACCCCGAATCTCTCATCTTAACTATTATTTTTCACTTAATCTATTTTTCACAAAACTCACCCGAATCACTTGGCGACTCCACTGGGGAGGAACACTTCGACGTGATGGCTAGAGATCAAACGAGGTATAGAACCCTCTCACCACCTCCATTCGCGAATCCGGAGAATATAGAGAAAGACGAGAACACCCGAGTTACTCGTAGGGAGTTGGCACGTATTCTAAAAGGCAAGGGATCGTGAAGCTGAGTTGCAAGAGTTGGAAGAAAAAAGAGACGTTGTGGAAAGTAAGATGGAAGAATATTACCGGAGACTAGCATTAGCTTATGACAAGCACATTCGGTCCAGGGTGTTCCTAGAAGGAGATCTGGTACTAAAATCAGTAGACGCAGTAATGAGGAAGATGTCTTTGCCAAAATGGGCTCTCAAATGGGAGGGTCCTTACATTGTTTCTGAAGTACACCCCAACGGACACTGCATTCTGCTGGACCCGGATCATAGAACAACCACCGGCCTCATCAATTTCAAGTACGTTAAGTTTTGGAAGTTAGAATTTCAATTCCAAAAGGCTTTTTTATCAAGAGCCAATGTTTATGTTATATTATGCTGCAAGCATCCTGCAATGCATGAAAAAACTGCATTAGCAATCATACACTCAAAAGATGTGAATGATGCATCTTAAGAAATTTGCAGTACAAAATAGTTCCAAAAAAGTGAAGTGTCCCATCCTCCAAGCTCCTAAAAAAGAGAGAGCATAAATAGGGTAAGAAAGTTATGGGTACTTTCTTTTTTTGGCCTAAAAAGGGGAGCAGAAGAAAAATAGCAGTAAAAAATCCTGCTCTTCTTAAAACCATACCCTCCTCCTGCAAAAAAACTCAACAACAAATTCACAAGTATTTTTGAATTGTAACTCTATATTAATTAATTATTATTAATTAGTAATTATTTAAATTTTATGTTTTAAAAATATAAAATTAATAATTATTAATTGTAATTATTTAAAATTAATTGATTAAGAATTGTTTATTTATATTTTTGTTTTTTTACTATTATTGTCACCATATTTTGGGTATGCTAAGACCTTATCACGTACTATATGTATGTGGTCTTTAATATCCAGACTAAAACTTAAGTATAAAAATAAATTTAATTTTAATAATATAAAATAGTTTTGTATTGTTAGTGCATCCAAATTAAACCGTATAAAAATTTGTATAGATACGTCATGTATTTTTAGGGTTTTGCTGCAAATTGCAACGTGTATGAACCCAAGTAGTTTAAGATACTCCAATTACTAGTATTATGCTTAAGCCAGTTACTATAGAAGATAATAGTTTTACCAAGAAGATAAAAATTAATGGTATAAATATAAGAAATTTGAATTGTAATACTCGTTCTGAAATTTATTGAATGTCTTTAGATTCTCTTCTCTCTATATCTCTATTTGTATTTTTCTCTTTTATTTAGTTCATCCTTTTCTATCTTAAGTATATTCCAATATAAATACTACTTCACAACTCAACCCACATCTCTCAACATTCAAGTCCATTATCCATGTAGTAACAATATGTCTATACACAGTTAACACACTGCTTTAGAAAGATTTTTTTTTAATAAAATAAAAGAAAACATTACCATTATTATATATCATTGTGAAGCTTAAGTAGTATTTTATATGGTGGGGGCAACGAGGAAGATGAGAATATATTCAAGTTAATATTGGATGTAGAGCATTATTCGGACAATAGCACATTAATGGTGACAAAGAAACTAAGGTGCTTTGATGGGACATTAATGGTATTTGTGTGCAGAAAACTGAGGAGGGTGACATTATATTTTTACATGTAATGCTGATCCTCAACATTATATTAGACAATCGTGAGTGGTAGGGTTAGTTGGTGACGTCAATTTTCAACATTGCCTTTTAGGATCAGTCCATACTGGTTTAGGTATTTCAAGTAATTTAACATGATTATTTTAATTATAGAATTTTTCGGTTGTATTTTTTTTATTTTGTCTTTTAACATTTTTTCTAATATAAAAATACAGTCATACTACACATCCATGTATCCATGTATCTAAGTTGGCCCAAGTCCAAATCCACTCACCTCGTGATTCCACGTGCCAAAGACACGAAATGCCTCTTGCTTTTTTCGCGCTCATTATGAAAAAAACGTTACTTCTTCCTCAACACGAAATCACTACACAAAACCACTCCTTCTCTTCGAATCTCTCTCAAAATCACTCAAACTTCATTCACATTCTCTGCAAAAACCACTACTAGAGAAGAATTGCGAGAAGATTTCGCAAGAAACAAGCAAAAACGAACGAAAACAGCAATAGAGACTGACAAAGGTATGAGAAAAACTACTGTTCATTTGAAATCTTTGCAATGTAGCGTTTCTCCTAGTTGCATTTTAGGTTTACTGGATTGATTTGCTTCGTTTAGTAGATCGACGTATTCTGATTGCATTTTTACAGTGTAACTAGGGTTTTGAATAAAATTTATTCTTATTTTCATACAATTCAGTGGATAGTGTAACTAGCGCTCTGAACTTGATTGTTACTCTGTTAAATTCTTCTTTTGCATAGAGAAATATTATTCTTGATGATTGAAAGGTTATGAAATACTATTCATGATAATAGAAAGCTTATAATGATTTATTCACCACATGAATTGTGTTTGGTTCGGTGGCCTTATTGATTTTCAAGTACTTGATATTCAGTGTGTTCAGGGTTTATGGTTTATCCTGATTATATTTTTACAGTATAACTAGGATCTTGAATGAAATTTGTTCTTATTTTCATTCAGTTCAGTGGATAGTGTAACTAGGGGTTTGAACTTGGTTATTACTCTGTTCAGTTGACTTCTATTATATGGACAAATACTATTCTTGATGATTGAAAGTTTATAACGATTTATTCACGACATGAATTGTGTTCGGTTCGTGGGCTTGGTGATTCTCATTCACTTAATATTTAGTGTGTTCAGGGTTTAGGGTTTATTTTGATTGTATTTTTATAGTTACTAGGGTTTTGAATGAAATTTGTTCTTATTTTCATTCAGTTCAGTGAATAGTGTAACTAGGGTTTTGAACTTGGTTGTTACTCTGTTCAGTTGACTTCTATTGCATAGACAAATACTATTCTTGATGATAGAAAGCTTATAACGATTTATTCACCACATGAATTATGTTCGGTTCGGTGGCCTTATTGAATTTCAAGTACTTGATATTCAATGTGTTCAGGGTTTATGGTTTATTCTGATTGTATTTTTACGGTATAACTAGGGCCTTGAATGAAATTTGTTCTTATTTTCACTCAATCCAGTGGATAGTGTAACTAGGGGTTTGAACTTGGTTGTTACTCTGTTCAGTTGACTTTTATTGCATGAACAAATACTATTCTTGATGATTGAAATTTTATAACGATTTGTTCACCATATGAATTGTGTTCGGTTCGGTGGGCTTGGTGGTTCTCATTCACTTGATATTTAGTGTGTTCAGGGTTTAGGGTTTATTCTAATTGCATTTTTACAATGTAACTAGGATTTTGAATGAAATTTGTTCTTATTTTTATTCAGTTCAGTGGATAATGTATGTGAGTAGATAGTGTATGTTAATTTCAACTTGGTTGTTACTCTGTTGAGTTGACTTCTTTTGAATGGAGAAATACTAGTCTTGATGATGATTGAAAGTTTATAACGATTTATTCACCACATGAATGTTGTTCGGTTCGGTGGTCTTGGTAATTTTCATTCACTTGATATTTACTGTGTTCGGGATTTATGGTTATTCTGATTGCATACATCAATGCATTTCTAGCTGTTTCATTATTTATCATGTTTTATTCAGTGCATCAAGGGGGTTTGGTTCAGTGGGCTGGGACATTTTAATTGATTTGATTAAGATATGCATGCTTGTGCTTGTTGGTGTATTGAGTGAAGTATTGACCAATTTTTTTCATTACAGCAAAACACAACAAGACAATAGTGACAAAGAAGGAGAAGCCACACTATAACGTAAGCACATTAAATATATTTATCCGCTTTCATTCGAATAACATCTATTTTGTATTATAAATATACCATCACATTCTGTTTCAAAAATTGCAGAAAACTCATGATTGCAGATGCCAAACAAAGGCAATAGCAACAGTGTTCAAGAATATGAGTCAATAAAAGAAATATATAGTTGAAGAAATGGGATTCGGTGCCCTAGCACATGTCCCATAAATGAATGTCTCTCACACTTTCTTGAGAGAATTGATTAATTGCTATAATGAGTATCATGGATACCTAAAAACTCTCCATGGGAATATATACATCACTCCTTGCAAGGTAGCAGCTGCACTGGGTATAAGTAACGACGATAATACACTTTTCACTTCCCTGCTTATTTTCGGTTCGTTGGTGTACAAAAAATTAAACTGAACCTTTTTGGCTGATTTGTTGCTATTAAAATATTGTAGAAAATCGTTTTGCTGAAAAGGTTGATTACAGAAAACTGAATCCGAATGACAAGGTCTGTGCTGGATATGAGTGTTGAAGGAGAGGAGAACTGGAAAAAATTCAAGAGGACTTTTGTCATCTTCGTACAAAAGTGTTTCTTGCTGCCGACGACGGTAAGCATAGCCTCCCCAATCCATAAGCCACCTATCTTTCATGTGGACAACATCCGAGAGTGGGATTGGGCAAAACATGTGCTCAGCTTCTTGAGAAAAGGAATCGAAAACAAGAGAAAAGGAAATAAACAGTCCGTTGACGGCTATGTTTTTGTTTTGATGCTGATATACTTCCATGAAACTAAGTTCCATAACCCATTCAGACATGATGCTCCCCCGGCAGCGTGGGTGGCCAATTAGACAAAGCAAATGATGCTCAACCGGATTTCAGAGGAAGCAACAGACACATTGGTAAATTAAACAAAAAATTTTCCCTAAAATTTCGTTTCAAATGTTTCTAAAACACTCTACTAACTAAATAAGCTTGTGTTTTAGGTTATAATTAATTTATTCCTCCTACTTGCAATTGTTAGTGTGTTTATTTGAATCCTTGTGCATACAGAAACATTTTTCTTTATGATTAAATGTTTGTCACGTTTTATTCACCATATGAATCTTGTTCGATTCGGGGGCTTGCTCTCTTTGATTCACCTGATTGTTATTGTGTTCATTTGAATACTTGTGCATTCAAAAACATTTTTCTTGATGATTAACTTTTGTCACGTTTTATTCACCATATGACTCTTGTTCGGTTCGGTGGGCTTGCTCCCTTTGGTTCATCTTATTGTTATTGTGTTCATTTGAATACTTGTGCATTCAAAAATATTTTTCTTGATGATTAAATGTTTGTCACGTTTTATTCACCATAAAATCTTTCTCGATTCAGTGGGTGGCTCATGTTGATTCAGCTGATTGTTACTGTATTTCTCATTAAATAAGTTTCTATTTTAGAGACTTTTGTACAGAAAGCAAATAAAGAAGGAAAAAATAAAAACAAAGAAGTTAGAGAAGAAAGAAAAAGGAAAGAAAGAAAAAAAAGAAAATTGTTGATCTGGATTCTTCTTCGGAAGAAGAAAGATTTTTTGAATCTGAATCTGAATCTGAAACCGACAAAACACCACCAGCAAAGAGAACAAGACAAAAGAGGGTGGTTAAAAAACAAAAGCTTGTTGAGACGGATTCAGAAACAACAAGTGAAACTGAAAGCAATCCCATGGAATCAGAAAGCAAAAGTGAATCTGAAAACCAGTAAGTTTGATCTTCATATTGATTTCATTTAGCTTGTATTTGCTTAAAGTTGTTCTTATACGCTTGTTCTTATGTATTACAGAGAAGAAGAAATTGAAAAAACTGGCACAAAGAAAAGAAAACAACCATAGAAGGTGGTTAAAAAATAAAGCAAAAAAAGCAAGCCTGTGTCGACAGATTCAGAGGGCACAAGCAAATCTGAAAGCTAGTAAGTATTGGGTGATGTTCATTTATATGATTGTATGATGTATGATATTCATCTGGTTTAATCCAGAAATTTTTTTTTATGATTGAATGAGTATCACGTTTTGTTCAACATATGAATTGCTTTCGGTTCGGTGGAGTCTGTCAGTTTTGTTCACTTGATTGTTAGTGTCTTTTTCTTACTTATATTTTTCTCTGGTATAAATTCAATGTGTTTGTCTGTGTTGCAGAGAAAAAGAAATCGAAAAAACACCCATAGTAAAAAGAAAACAACTGCAAAGGGTGGCAAAAAAACAAACCAAATCTGAAAAGAAGTTTCTCGAATCATATTTTCTTTTCCTTTATTGATGCTTTCGTTTTAAGTTCCTTGATACTTATTTTATGAACTTTTAGATCTGAACAAGTAGAAGACAGCGTTGCAGAAAGAAAAAGACAAGCGTTGGAGACGATAACAGAAAAGAGATCAAAGAAAAGAAATGATGGAGCTCAAACAGCAAACGCTGCTCCGGATCGGTTTGACTCGACGGAGGCACAAAATGATTTCTCTGAGACGTAAGATTCGGCTTCTTATACCGAGTTATTTTTTTCTTTGCTAACTTTTTCTATAACCTTTTCTAATTCCTCTGGATTCAATTACTAATATTTATTTATCTTGCTTAGACTGTCGACTGTAAATTTCGGTAGCAAACCTCTCTTACAAACTTAGGCAAGCTCCACACCGTTTGTAAATGACCCGGACAATACTAGGTAAATTGGTTCATTGCAGTCTTTACTTTCGGTTCAGTGGTTTCCAAAAATGAATTTCATGTATTTTTAGACCTCTGCTTTTAATCTTGGTTTCTAATTTTAATTTTTTATATTTTTTTAGGAAAAATACCCCGAAAAGCGCGGTAAAATATTTTAGAAAAAAGAAAATCTATCCAAGAAAGAGTTTTAAAACTCCACCAATGTAAGTGAAAATATTTATATTACTCTTGTATATTTTGGTAATAATTTTTGTTTAATTAATCACACGAAAAACGTGTTTAAATGTCACTAGCACTACACCTGATTCTGAGGTACAAATCATTGAGGCTCGAGAAGAAACTCGTTCTGAACTTTTGAAAATGTGAGTTTTTCAATGTGCAGATTTCCATTTCTCAAAACTAATTCTAATTATTCAACATTAACTACTTCCTTGTTTACATTCCTTAGAGCTCCTCTTGCGTTGTCTCTTCCAAGTTCTCGTAAGGAAGAGTTGCTAAAAGATGACTCTATTTATGTCCCTCCGAAAAGTCAAACATAACAAACTTCTAATAATATGTAAGTTTAAAACTATTTATTCACCACATGAATGTTGTTCGGCTCAGTGAGCTTCTTGATTTTCATTCACTTGATAATTAGTATCTTCAGGGTTTAGGGATTTTATTGAACTGTTTTCTGTTTAATGCAGCATCCCCTTGAAACTGCAATAGCAGTCATGCAAAGAAGCACCAACACAACAATCAGAACAACAAAAGTAGGCTGCTGAGGAATCTTTCCCGTTAAATGTATATAGAAAAAAAAAATAAAAAAAAAATAAAATAAATTATTTTTATTTTTAAATATCTATTTATGGTTACAAATGAACATTGCTCATAATTTTAATTCAATTTCCTTTTTTTATTTGTGATTTCATTGGAAACATATACAAATGAGAATATAACATCCAAAGTTGTAAGGTGAAAGATCTTTATCAAAGAATTCCTATAGCTAATTCCAAAATTAGCAACCCAATATACATGGGGTTGAGAGGGGTTAAGACAAAAACAAGAAAAGAAGAAAAAGGGTCTTACCAAGTAAGAAGACAGAGTAAAAAGACAGAGCAAAGTTGAATGTGGGAGTGTCCTTTGCCCTAAGAAAAATTCCCAATTGTTGAAGAAGACAGAGGGTTTAGATGGTGATGGTGATAACAGTAATGATACTATTCTGTGTAAAAAATGCCCTAACAGAGATGATGAGAAACAAACTCTTTCCTACCTTTCCAAGTGTTCTCTTTCCTTATGTGTCTCTCCAAATTCAGGTACTCAAATTTAAAATGTGCCCAATTAAAAGGGTAAGAATTTCTCCCCTTCTTTTTTCCTTATATATATATATATATATATATATATATATATATATATATATTAAAATATATATAAGGAAAAAAGAAGGGGAGAAATTCTTACCCTTTTAATTGGGCACATTTTAAATTTGAGTACCTGAATTTGGAGAGACACATAAGGAAAGAGAACACTTGGAAAGGTAGGAAAGAGTTTGTTTCTCATCATCTCTGTTAGGGCATTTTTTACACAGAATAGTATCATTACTGTTATCACCACATAATCATATTCAAATTATACAGACATATTTATATTTGAATATCATTTACCAATACATATATTATTATAATAAAAATAAATAAATAAAAGAGGAGAGATTTGATTCTTTAGAGTTATTTTCTGTTTTAAAAAAAAAATGTTATGTTGATATTTTATTTAAAAAAAATTATCATAGCTATGTTGAGTACAAAAAAGTTCAATACAGCTTGAGGGAATACTTTGTACCCTCAAAGACTGCATGGGGCTTATGATTGTGTACTAAAAATATAAACATTTTTTGTACATAAATAATTTTAAGAATGATCTACAAACATAGTCAAACAAGAGTCAAGTTCCTCCTAAAGATATTGGGTAAAAAGGATGGAACCAAAAAGAACACTTTGAGGAGTTGAATTTCTCTTCAGTGGGAACTAAATTGGTGGAAGTGAATTGGTTGGATTTGGAGTATAAAAAGCGTCATCTAGTTGAAAGAAAATCAAACTAGATGTCCCTTCACTAATGTCACATGTCAGGAGCTTTAGTTTAACGTGTGGGAATCAACTTCCTCCTTTGAACAGTTGAAAAGACTTAAAGTCACGGGAATACCAAAAGATATCTGGGATAAAAAGAGTAAACCAAATATCAGACTAAAACCATTGGACAATAGATTTTCTCTTCATCATGGTTTTACACTATAAAAAGGACCTCAAGCCACCTCCGTAGATCATCCTTTACTTTCACCTTCACCTCCATCCTCTTCTGAGAGCTTCTTTTCTAAAAACCTTCACCTTCACCTTTACTTTTACCTTCACCTTCACTTTCACCTTGACCTTCTTCTAGACCTTTCTTATTCCTAAAGTTGAGAAGCTAAAAAATTCATATTTTTCTTTCCCAAAACTTCCTCTCATTGTTCATCATTTCCATACATCACCCTCACGAGTAAAATTTGGCATTTGGCTGTTCCACTAAAACACTCAACAACCATTAACCAACTCCTGTCCACTTTAAACAAAGCTCATTCATCCTCTTGTAACATTAGCGGAGGTCTCAACATTTGTTCTCCACCTCTATTTCTCATAATTAGTTCTCGTATTGCTTTTTTGCCATTAATAGAAGTGTTTTTCTCACAAGTATACTTACCCCGAATCTCTCATCTTAACTATTATTTTTCACTTAATTTATTTTTTACAAAACTCACCCGAACATATCTTTAAACTCAATAAATGCTAATAAAAATACTTGTAATTTGATTATTATCTAACTGTTTAATTTCCAGCAATATTAAATTTGTAAAATAATAATAGATTAAGATAAAATAAAAACAATTATTGCTAAATAAAATAAAGTAGGAGGGAACGTTTAGGAAATTATAATTTCCTAATCTATTTGTGGACAATATATATAATTGATCACAATTCAATT
>NC_029792.2:122789390-122801514 GCF_000816755.2 Arachis ipaensis
GGGTGGAGCGACGAGCGACAGGACCGGCCCACCTTCTCTCTCTCTTTTTTTTTTATTTTTTTTAAATAATCTACATTAAATATAACAAGTCCAGCATTCAAAATCAAAACAGTAATTTAGAGGACAAACAAAATGAAAAAATAATGAACTAGAATGGAATCAAAAGAATTAGGGATAAACAAAAAATTAGGGACAAATTAGCACCTATAATGGAATCAAACGTTCCCCAACAGAACTAGTTTGGTAATATTTTAACAATAAAAGATAAAAAAAAAAACTTCAACCGGATGAATCTGAAAAAACTACTTGAGTAAGGGGTTGGCTGGCTAGGGGAGCGTTGCCGCGGCTGGGCCGTGATTGATAGCTGAGTTGAGACACAGAGGTTACTGGTGCACGTTGACAGTGGAGGAGAGAGACAATTGGATGGAGGGGGAGGTTGGCTGCTGGGCGTCCTAGATGGAGGGGATCGTCGCCGCTGGTGTTTGCTAGACTAAGAGAGAGAGAGAGAGCCTTCGGCTTCGCGACTATGACTTGTGAGGGAGAGAGAGAGAGAGGCGAGGTCGCGACGAAGAGAGATACAAGAACGCTGGTGGGCTACGAGACAAAGAATTGTATATGAATGAACAAAAGTCCAAAATACCCTAAAAAAATTAGCAGCCCGCCGGGCCAACTGCCCCGCCCTGCCAAAGCCTACCAATTTGGCGGTGCGGGTTTGGCAGGTTCAAAATTTTGTCCCGGCCTATCTTTTTTGGCGGTTTTGACAGTTTAATTTGGCGGATTCTGCCCGTTTTGTTACCGTTATAAATGCTAATGGAATAAGTCATTATTATTTTTTATTTAGAATTAAATCAGAATAAAATCAGATATTATCTTTGTTTGGGCTTTAGATACTATTTTTATTTGAACTTTAGGGTTTAATGGGTGTCATGCTCAAATATAAATAGTGACTTTAGGATTTTGGTCCCTAACACATCGAAGCCGCCTCTATAACTCTTTTTTCATTAAAGAGTTGTGAATTTAGCCCTATTATGCATATAAAAGATTTGAGGTAATGACCAATTCGGTACCCGAAAGATTCAAACACTGACATTTTGGTACCCAACTATTGTTATTGACAAAAAGGTACTTGAATGATTAAAAATTTTGTTAAGCGTGTCCAAGTGCTTGCCGGAACATAGCTCCGGTGAGTACGATGCTTACGTGGACGCCGGTTTTTGCTGACAAGTTTAGTCTTATATTAGATGGAATTTGTAATTAAAATTATGCTTATCCTACCTGGAAATTAACTTAACCTAATTGAACATTGGTTTTGCCCCAAATTAATTTTGCCCTAAAACCCAATTTTGCTTTCTTCGCTCAGTCGTAGAGCACAATCCCAATCTGGAAGATGCAAGCAGCTAGGTCTCGTGAAAAAGGTGGAACCGTGAGAAAGCACTCATCCATTCAACCCTTCGACGTTGATGGTGGTTCAGGAGTTGATAGTAAAATCTACGATGGGTGTTGTTTTTGTCCCCTTCCGGTGGTTCCGTTGAAGTCGAAGACAAGTAGCAACCCTGATAGATGGTTTCTACGTTGCCCTATGTGGAAGGTAAGCTTAAAATGTTGATGTATACGTGACGAAATGATGCATTCTTCTTGGCTTTCTTTTCTCCACTTTTTCAGATTTACTTTCCGATCTTCTCTGATTCATGAAATTTTTGTGCCATGGTAGAACACACAAAGACGTTGTGGGTATTTTCAATGGTTGGATGAAATAGAAGAGCAATGTGTGGAAGGAGAAGTTTCTTCGGAGAATAGCAACATGGTGGGCATAGCAGACCCAAAGAAGAAAAGCAGAATCAACCAGGAGGGTAGTGATGGCCGGGAAAGGGATAGAATGATGATGGTGCTTTCTGTGGTGAATGACATGAAGGAGCAGCTGAAGAGGGTTGAGTTGTTGTTGATTGTTATCTGTATATTGTTTGGGTTAAATCTGGTTTTGAGTCTGCTTTGTTTGGCTAAGTAGGAAGACAATGGTCAAATTTAAGAGTTTAAGAATGAAATTTTGTTTCTTTGTAATGTTCTCCTAATTGTAATTGAGATGAATTAATGGATGCACTCTTATTAGTCTTCTGTTACTGAGTTATTGCTGTTGAATTGTGAGCAAGCTATATATAAGAAAGGTAAGCCATTGATGAAAAAATTGGCATAAACAGAAGTTGTATAGAAACACCTATCTCATAGCATGAAATCGTAATCCATAAGTATCCAGAGTAACATACCTCAGACCCAAAATAACACAAGTTGAACCCCAAAAAAACCTAACATGGCATAATGACACTTATGTTCTTAACAAGTACTACTAAATCAGGTTCAACATGGAACTAAAAACTCAATATGCCATAATGGCATTTAGTTGCATAGTATCTACATCAGGTCCAACATGGAACTAAAAAAAAATGAAAACCCAAGAAAGTAAGGTCATTTCTTGATGCTTGCTGAAGGCTTTTTCTTCCTCTGCCCTCAACTCATCCACCAATGGTTCTTCAATGTTAGCACCTTCGTTAGCAACATGTGCATCATCATCATTCCTCTCATGTGTTTGTTCGTTTACTGTTTCAGCTTCTACAGGATCACCCTCAGGCTGTTCAGATTCAGCAGCTCTTCTTTCTTGTGATAAACCACTGGGTGGTGGTCTTGGATGCCTCTTTCTCACCCTCTTAACAACTTTCTCTGGAGCTGCAGGTTGTTCAGTCTCTTTATCCCTATTCCCGTGATTCACATCATCATTCATAACACCACCCTCACATTTATCCGACTCGTTAACATCAACACCCTTCTCAATCACAACTTCATTCAAAGTCTCCTTCACAACAACTGTCAAAGCCTTATTCAACTGATTAACCTCGCCAGTTTCCTCACTCACAACTTCAGTTTCCCTCTCATCACCAGGTGGATTGACCTCAACCACACTATCACTGCTACCATAAAACACCACATCGTCATCAATGATTTCAGGGTTGGCATCAATGGGGTGATCAAAATAGAGATGGACAGTGTTGTCATTTTTAATTGCACTCTCACACATTCTCATCACTTCAGCATCTATCCTAAGCACTCTAAGACCCTTACCTAATTCGAAACCAGATTCTAGCCAATACGCCTCATTATATCCAGGGTAACCCAGGTCTAAAAATAAATAAAATTAAAATACATATTATAAAAATAATAAAATATAATTTTATATAGTTATTTAATTATAGTCAGTTCAACCAATAATCTAACGGTTGACTCAATTAATTAACAATCCAATCATTTGACCGAATTAATTACTAGTTCGATTCTGATAACTATGATTTTGGTATCAGTCCCGCTACACATACAAGTTTTTTTGGCAAACAAATCCAAACAAGTTAACCCTAACCCGACAACACCAACTTTTGTGTGAAATCACGCCTTTTTTCTTTGCGTTC
Source organism: Arachis ipaensis (assembly GCF_000816755.2). NCBI lineage: Eukaryota > Viridiplantae > Streptophyta > Magnoliopsida > Fabales > Fabaceae > Arachis > Arachis ipaensis. The sequence continues at coordinate 122,792,843 of NC_029792.2, forward strand.
CTTCTCCAACGTTTGTATCCCACATTCCTCCTCCTCCTTCTCCTTCTTCTTTGCGTTCCTCCTCCATTTTCTTCGCGTGTTTCATCCTCATCGTCGTTCTTTTTATTACTGCTGTTGTTGCTGTATTTTTTTCTTCCTCCTCTTTCTATTGATTTTGCAATATTATGTATTTTTTTTGTTTGATTTTTTTCTCCAAAAAAAATTATAAGAAAATAAATTAAGAATATGAAGAAGAAGAAGAAAAAGAAGAAGTAGCAGAAGATGAGGAGGAGAAGAGAGAGGAAGAGTTTTAAATTATACAGAACTTATCATAATACAAATACACCGAAAAATTTTTAAAATACACTGAAAGTTTTCCAAAATACACCGTAACGAGAATGGAATAGATTCATCATAATAATAATAATTCAAATTCAAAACTTACACAAAAAATTTGCTACAAATGCACAAAAATATTTCTTTTAATGCATTTTTTTCTTCTTTTTTTTCTTATTTCTTTCTTTTTTTAGTTAAATGAATGTAGGTTCATCGTCTTCTAAATGATTTTGCATCATTATGTATTTTTTCTTCTTCTTTATTTGATTTTTTTTTTGTTTTTATTCTTATTAAGAGAGAAAGTAATAAGAAGAAAATTGAGAAGGTAAAACAAGAAAAAGATGAATAAGAAAAAAAAAAAAGAAGATGATGATGATGATGATGAAAAAGAAGTAGCACTAGCAGAAAATGAGGAGGAGGAAGAGGAAGAGTTTTGAATTATACAAAATTTATCAGAATACAAATACACTGAAAATTTTCTAAAATACACCGAAAGTTTTCCAAAATACATCGAAACTAGAATAGAACAGATTCATCACAATAATAATTCAGATTCAGAACACTAAATTATCGACAAAAACACATCCAAATCAATTTTGGATCAGAAAATGTCATCAATATGGTAAAAATCTACGATAACAATAATAATAACAATAACAATAACGGCAATACGTATAAGAAGAAGAAGATGATGACTATAACAATGATGATCATGATGATGAAGATGGTGGAGGAAAAGGAGAAAAAGAAAGAAGGAGAAGAAATTCTAATGAAAAAAGAAAGAGGAAGAGGAGGAGGAGGTGGTGTTAGTGATGACGATAACAAAAGAAAAAAAATAAAAACGTGTGCAGCAGAAGCACAAAAAAAAAAAAACGTGTTCTCCTAATTGTAATTGAGATGAATTAATGGATGCACTCTTATTAGTCTTCTGTTACTGAGTTATTGCTGTTGAATTGTGAGCAAGCTATATATAAGAAAGGTAAGCCATTGATGAAAAAATTGGCATAAACAGAAGTTGTATAGAAACACCTATCTCATAGCATGAAATCGTAATCCATAAGTATCCAGAGTAACATACCTCAGACCCAAAATAACACAAGTTGAACCCCAAAAAAACCTAACATGGCATAATGACACTTATGTTCTTAACAAGTACTACTAAATCAGGTTCAACATGGAACTAAAAACTCAATATGCCATAATGGCATTTAGTTGCATAGTATCTACATCAGGTCCAACATGGAACTAAAAAAAAATGAAAACCCAAGAAAGTAAGGTCATTTCTTGATGCTTGCTGAAGGCTTTTTCTTCCTCTGCCCTCAACTCATCCACCAATGGTTCTTCAATGTTAGCACCTTCGTTAGCAACATGTGCATCATCATCATTCCTCTCATGTGTTTGTTCGTTTACTGTTTCAGCTTCTACAGGATCACCCTCAGGCTGTTCAGATTCAGCAGCTCTTCTTTCTTGTGATAAACCACTGGGTGGTGGTCTTGGATGCCTCTTTCTCACCCTCTTAACAACTTTCTCTGGAGCTGCAGGTTGTTCAGTCTCTTTATCCCTATTCCCGTGATTCACATCATCATTCATAACACCACCCTCACATTTATCCGACTCGTTAACATCAACACCCTTCTCAATCACAACTTCATTCAAAGTCTCCTTCACAACAACTGTCAAAGCCTTATTCAACTGATTAACCTCGCCAGTTTCCTCACTCACAACTTCAGTTTCCCTCTCATCACCAGGTGGATTGACCTCAACCACACTATCACTGCTACCATAAAACACCACATCGTCATCAATGATTTCAGGGTTGGCATCAATGGGGTGATCAAAATAGAGATGGACAGTGTTGTCATTTTTAATTGCACTCTCACACATTCTCATCACTTCAGCATCTGTCCTAAGCACTCTAAGTCCCTGACCTAATTCGAAACCAGGTTCTAACCAATACGCCTCATTATATCCAGGATAACCCAGGTCTAAAAACAACTCCTCAACAAAAAATAAATTGCATGTCTCCACATTCACCCTGTGTATCTCAGTTACTAAACCCCCTTCGTATATCACATTCCCATCTCTAACCCTTTTCAAGCAACCCATGTGATGATATACAAACGTAACTACACAATCCATCTAAGAAATAGTAGAGAGAAGATACAATAAATAAATAGGATGTCACCAGCAAACAAAATAAACCAGAACTTAAACAAAGATCATGAAGCAGAACGTACCTCTTCGTAGGGTTGCTCCTTGCGAAGAATGGTGATCCAACGATGCCACTTGAAAACCGTTACCCTTGATTCGACAATGTCTCTCACCTAGTATCGTTCTTCTTCGCGCCAAGCTTCCAGAGCAACGTCTCTCCCTCTCTACGTGACCTTTGAGTGTATGCTGGTAGTGACACATTAACCACAGTAACTCAGTAATAAATATTTATATTTTTAAAAAATATAAGCACCTCCCTAATAAACTTTATCAAATTAAACCTACCCTAAATGACTAAATCTATCTAAATTTTGATGCTATAAAAAGAATGAGTAGTAAACTATCAAATATTTTTTAATGATTGAGTTTCGAACAAAAATAACTTAAAAGATGAAAATAACAAAAAATATCATCAAAAACTTAAAAACATGACAAAAACGTCTCGATATGAAGTAAATAGTTTTGTCATTTTTTTTTATTTTGTAAGTGTATTTTTGTTCTTCTAGTTTTTGAATTATTTTTATGAAAGATTATTAAATCTTTTAGTGACATTCTTTTCTTCCCTAATTTGTAGAATCTAACCCAACAAAATTTAACGGAATAAACATAACTACACGATCCATCTAAGAAATAGTAGAGAGAAGATACAATGAGTAAACAGGATGTCACCAGCAAACGCAAAAAACCAGAACTTAAACCAAGAACATGAAGCAGAACGTACCTCTTCGTAGGGTTGCTCCTTGCGAAGAATGATGATCCAACGATGCCACTTGAGAACTGTTACCCTTGATTCGACAATGTCTCTGGCCTTGTATCGTTCTTCTTCGCGCCAAGCTTCCAGAGCAACGTCTCTCCCTCTCTACGTGACCTTTGAGTGTATGCTGGTAGTGACACATTAACCACAGTAACTCAGTAACTAGTAACAACATAAGCTAATTGAGTTTTAGGGCAAAATTAATTTGGGGTAAAACCAATGTTCAATTAGGTTAAGTTAATTTTCAGGTAGGATAAGCATAACTTTAATTACAAATTCCATCTAATATAAGACTAAACTTGTCAGCAAAAACCGGCGTCCACGTAAGCATCGTACTCACCGGAGCTATGTTCCGGCAAGCACTTGGACACGCTTGACAAAATTTTTAATCATTCAGGTACCTTTTTGTCAATAACAATAGTTGGGTACCAAAATGTCAGCGTTTGAATCTTTCGGGTACCGAATTGGTCATTACCTCAAAAGATTTTGATTAAGAAAGATCAAATAATCAAATTCTTTTAATAATGCTCATGAATATAGATACACTTTCACTATGATATATATTTTTGGTGATTTAAAATAAATGATTTAAATTAATAAAAACTATTTATTCTAACAGGGACACGATACAAAAGTTTTCTTAGAAATTAGAAGTATAATCCTTCAAATAAATTTTATTTATATACGAAAAATAGATATAATAAGAATAAAAATTAATTAAAAGTGAGGCAAAGTATCTATAAAGGTAGAATTGGATATATTTTTCTTTGAGTCAAATATTAAAATAGTACTCGAAAATAGTACTCGAAAATTTACATTGCTGACAAAAATAATTTCAAAAGATATTAACAATAAATAAACTCTCTAAAGATTTAAAAATACGATAAAAAAATTAGATATTAAATATATATTTTAAATTAGATTTTAGAGATAAAATTTTGATGTAAATTTTNGGTACTTAACCCTTTTTTTTTCTATGGTGTCTATCCATTTAATAAATTCTTTTGTAAAATAATGTCAACCTACCTAAGATTTATTCCCATTAATAAGTGGCTAAGTGCAATATATTGATCTAAGTCAAATTAATTAGTTCAGTTATTATAGCATTTGTTGAGTCTGCAGTGGAATTTTGACTTCTAATAGATAGAAAGTAATATGAAATTGAACACTATCCACAATAATGCACTAACTATAACAAAGCTAATATGAGAAAATAGGATGTGAATTAACTTTCTTTTTTATTTGATGATGTTTCAACTAGATTATTACAGAAATATATATAGTATCATCTATGCTATAATTGTAATGAATGAGAATAGTTTTCTCCTATGAAAACTCCCTACAAGTTCTTTTCTATTAAAACTCCTTGCAAACCTTATTTTACTCCCTAAGTTTGCTCTTAACCTTTCTTTTATTCTCACAATTCTCCACCTCGTTCACAATTTGAAATCTACTCAAATTTTAGACGATCAAAGTGTGTTATTCATATCTGGTTGCATCATTTTTTACAATGACTGCCTACGTACCCTTGTTCAGGATCAAACCAATCGTAGTTCCTCTATTTCTCCATGTAATGCCTAACATGAAGTAATATTGAGCAATTCCAAACAGTGTTGGAACTTATTTCCCGACATTACTTTAGTCAACATATCAGCAGGGTTTTCATCTGTGTGTACTTTTATAAGAGAAATATTATCTTTCTCTATAACATCACACACGAAGTGATATCTTACATCAATATGCTTGGTACGAGCATGATAAACTTGATTTTTAGCCAAATAAATTGCACTTTGACTATCACAACTCAGATTCACGCAATCTTGCTTCAACCCCAAATCATCTAGAAGACCCCTTAGCCACAATGCTTCTTTCACCCCTTCTGCTAATGCCATGTACTCGACTTCTGTAGTAGATAGTGCCACTGTAGCTTGTAACATCGATCGCCAACTAACTGGAGCACCTTGTATTTTATATACATAACCAGTCGTAGAACGTCTTCTATCTAGATCACCAGCATAATCAGAATCAACAAAGCCGCTGATTTGACATGATTTTTCACTAAAGCATAAACCTTTGTCAATGGTACCCTTCAAGTATCTTAATATCCATTTGACTACTTCCCAGTATGCCTTACCCGGGTTTGTCATGAACCTGCTAACAACACTGACTGCCTGTGAAATATCTGGGTGTGTACACACCATAGCATACATTAGGCTACAATATTGACTTGGAGAATCTATATAAAGAAAAGATTACCATTTCCCATCCTACACTTACAAGTTACAAACCCTACTACTTCTTCAACTAACTACTATCACTCCCATCAGATTCTCATAATTCCCTTATTCCCAAAAGAACTATCTTCTTCTTCTTCCATGGCATTACCAATCCCTCCTAATCCAATCTCAACTATAGACCCTGAAGCACCCCAGATCGCAAATGCAACCCCAATCTCAAACACAAACAACCCTTCATCTTCAGGGCCAGCTTTCATCGCCATGCAAAAAGTCAAAACTAACCTTGTCCTACGTTCTAAATGGGCGGAGCTTAACGGCGCCATGGGCGACCTTGGCACCTACATCCCCATCGTCCTCGCCCTCACCTTGTCTCGAAACCTTAACCTCGGCACCACCCTCATCTTCACCGGAATCTACAACATCGTCACCGGTGCAATCTACGGTGTCCCTATGCCCGTCCAGCCCATGAAGTCCATTGCCGCCGTTGCCCTCGCCGATCCCACCTTCTCCGTCCCGGAGATCATGGCCTCCGGGATCCTAACCGGAGCCGTGTTGCTTGTACTAGGCCTGACCGGCCTTATGCAACTGGCATACACCCTCATTCCGCTCAGCGTCGTGAGGGGTATCCAGCTGGCACAAGGACTTTCCTTCGCTTTGACAGCTGTCAAATACGTGAGGAAGGTCCAAGATTTGCCAAAATCGAAATCTTTAGAGGAAAGAAACTGGCTTGGTTTTGATGGATTAGTTTTGGCCATTGCTTGTGTTTGTTTCATTGTTGTTGTCAACGGCGCCGGTGACAAAGATCGTAGTTGCGGTGGTGGCGTTGGTGGTGGTGATGTTGAAAGTGAACGTAATAGTAATAGTAATTTTGATAGCAATGCTAGCGTAATTGTTGTTGTTGGTGATGATAGTGACGAAGGAAGAACGAGTAGAATTGGGAGAAGAGTGAAGAACGTTGTGTTTTCTTTGCCTTCTGCGTTTATTGTGTTTGTTTTGGGTGTGATTTTAGCCTTTGTGAGAAGACCCCAAGTTGTTCGCGAGATTAAGTTAGGACCTTCTTCAATTGAAGTTGTCAAGTTTACTAAGCATGCTTGGAAGGAAGGTTTCGTAAAAGGTACAACTAATTTATATTCATGTTTAATTTGCAACAAATATTGTTGTCCATTAATCAACTTGGGTTAGTTTGGTCCGCTCAAATAAGTGTTGGGAGTTAGAATTTTATACTGTACACAGCAATTTATTGGCCAAAAATAAATTTTTGAATGAAACTCCATTCCTTAACGTATTAATCTTGATCTGTCAAAATGAGGCATAATTCTATCATGTATTCGTGTCAATGAGTAGTTGCATAAATTTTATCTAACTTGCTTTTTTTTGGTAAGTTTTGATTTTTTAAAAGTTAGTTATGTTATATCTTTTAAATTAAATATTAATTTTTAACTTTTTTGTAAATAGACATCACATAGCATTCACCATTATTTTAATCTAATAGTACTTTGTGCAATAATTTACAGGTACGATTCCTCAGCTTCCCTTGTCAATTCTAAACTCAGTGATCGCGGTTTGCAAGCTGACTTCGGACTTGTTCCCGGGAAAAGACTTCTCGGCGACGTCGCTGTCGGTGACGGTGGGGCTCATGAACCTAGCCGGAGGGTGGTTTGGTGCCATGCCATGTTGCCACGGTGCTGGTGGCTTAGCAGGGCAATACAAATTTGGAGGGAGGAGTGGAGGGTGTGTGGCAATTCTTGGAGCAGCAAAATTGGTTTTGGGTTTTGTTTTGGGAAGTTCATTGGCCCATATATTCAATCAATTCCCAGTGGGAATCTTGGGAGTTTTGCTTTTATTTGCAGGGATTGAACTTGCAATGGCTTCAAGGGATATGAAGAACAAACAAGATTCCTTTGTGATGCTTATTTGCACAGCTGTTTCACTTGTTGGATCAAGTGCTGCTCTTGGATTCCTTTCTGGAATGCTTGTTTTTCTTATTCTTAGGCTTAGAGATTGGACAAAGGGTAAACCACTTTCTAGTTTTTGGTTGCGCGGAAGCCCTCGCCTTTGAACAATAATTTAACTAATTAAGTCACAGATTATCATCTAGTGCTTAATTAACCATATGTTCAACGGACAAAACGCCTCTTTACAATTCAAAAATTTTAAATTAATCCCAACTATTTAAGTGATTGGTCTAAACGACGGTGACCTGTTGATGTTTCAGGAATCACTTAGACACCATAGTTGGATATTATTTAAAAAATTTTAAATTATTAAAAAATACTTTGTCCTTTAAACAAATGGTTAGGATCGAAAATAGTATTTACAATTAATTATAAGTGTAATTACTTATTTATAGTGTTTTCTTTATGTTTTTTTTTTGTTTGTATTTGTACGATGTATCTGTACAAGGTGATTTGTATGAACTTCAATTGTTGTACGCTTTTGTTTCCGTACTGTGGCTTGAGTACATGATTCCATGTTAAAGTGATATGTACAATGTAATGTTTGTTACTATATTATTTAATAAAAAAAGTTTGGGTTATTTACGCATCGAAATCAAGAGATTTTAGAGATACATAAATCACATCAGAATTGAAAGGTGATAACTTAAAAAAGAATGTTTATCTAATAAAAGCTTTATTAAAAAAATTGATATGGTTTAATTATTTCACAAAGCCTTAATAAATATTGACTTAATTGGGTGTATTGTTCATGATGTCTGTGGTTGGAATATTGCTTTTATACATGACATTAAAGTAGCAAAAATTAGAAAAGAAAATGCTATTTTCCCATTCTAAGTGAATCATGAGATCAGAACAAATTCTACTTTTGGAATAGAATTTTTGGAAGAATTGATGCTTGAATGAATGATAGTTTGAGTTTGACAAGGGACAAACTAATGGCTACAGAGATCTCAATGCTATAGAAAGGACAAAGGAGAATGTAAAAGAATTTTATTGCTTATAAGGAAGGACAATACATTAAGATAGCTAATCCTCAAGAATCTGCATTTTCTTTTAAGTAACAATAAGTATACTTGATGTCATATAAGCAATTCATTGATTGGAGGGTTTTTTTTGTGTGTCTTCTCTGTTTTTCCTTGTGTGAAAGCACTACTATCTATTAGGAGTTGGTGTAATGAAATAGAAGATCGAATCAGT
>NC_029792.2:122801831-122817805 GCF_000816755.2 Arachis ipaensis
CAAAAAAATTTTTATCAGCAACTAAATTTTTTGAATACCAAATTGGTACTTAACCCTTTTTTTTTCTATGGTGTCTATCCATTTAATAAATTCTTTTGTAAAATAATGTCAACCTACCTAAGATTTATTCCCATTAATAAGTGGCTAAGTGCAATATATTGATCTAAGTCAAATTAATTAGTTCAGTTATTATAGCATTTGTTGAGTCTGCAGTGGAATTTTGACTTCTAATAGATAGAAAGTAATATGAAATTGAACACTACCCACAATAATGCACTAACTATAACAAAGCTAATATGAGAAAATAGGATGTGAATTAACTTTCTTTTTTATTTGATGATGTTTCAACTAGATTATTACAGAAATATATATAGTATCATCTATGCTATAATTGTAATGAATGAGAATAGTTTTCTCCTATGAAAACTCCCTACAAGTTCTTTTCTATTAAAACTCCTTGCAAACCTTATTTTACTCCCTAAGTTTGCTCTTAACCTTTCTTTTATTCTCACAATTCTCCACCTCGTTCACAATTTGAAATCTACTCAAATTTTGGACGATCAAAGTATAGTATTCATATCTGGTTGCGTCAATTTTACAGTGACTGCCTACGTACCCTTGTTCAGGATCAAACCAATCGTAGTTCCTCTATTTCTCCATGTAATGCCTAACATGAAGTAATATTGAGCAATTCCAAACAGTGTTGGAACTTGTTTTTCGACACTACTTTAGTCAACATATCAGTAGGATTTTCATCTGTGTGTACTTTTATAAGAGAAATATTATCTTTCTCTATAACATCACACACGAAGTGATATCTTACATCAATATGCTTGGTACGAGCATGATAAACTTGATTTTTAGCCAAATAAATTGCACTTTGACTATCACAACTCAGATTCACGCAATCTTGCTTCAACCCTAAATCATCTAGAAGACCCCTTAGCTACAATGCTTCTTTCACCCCTTCTGCTACTGCCATGTACTCAGCTTCTGTAGTAGATAGTGCTACTGTAGCTTGTAACATCGATTGCCAACTAATTGGAGCACCTTGTATTTTATATACATAACCAGTCGTAGAACGTCTTCTATCTAGATCACCAGCATAATCAGAATCAACAAAGCCGCTGATTTGACATGATTTTTCACTAAAGCATAAACCTTTGTCAATGGTACCCTTCAAGTATCTTAATATCCATTTGACTACTTCCCAGTATGCCTTACCCGGGTTTGTCATGAACCTGCTAACAACACTGACTGCCTGTGAAATATCTGGGCGCGTACACACCATAGCATACATTAGGCTACCGATTGCACTAGCATAAGGTACATTTTCCATGTAAGCCTTATCCGATTGCACTAGCATAAGGTACATTTTTCTTGCAGCATCCAAGTCTTTTATTTCAAATTCTTTACCAAGTTGAACCTTTAACATATCTATCTCTACCTTGCTCTTAGAGGCAATAAGCATGTCATCCACATACAATAAAAGATAGATATAATCACCTCCAGAAAGCTTACGAATGTATACACAACAATCATAATTACTTCTGGAAAAACCTTGTTTTAACATAAAGGAGTCAAATCGCTTATACCATTGCCGAGGAGATTGTTTCAATCCATATAGCGATTTCCTCAAGCGACATACCTGACTTTCTTTACCCTCAACCTTGAAACCCTCAGGTTGATACATGTAGATTTCTTTCTCTAAGTCACCGTGCAAGAATGCAGTCTTCACGTCTAGTTGTTCCAACTCAAGATCACCATAAACGACAAGACTTAAAAGCACCCGTATGGAAGTGTGTTTCACCACAGGAGAAAATATCTCATTGTAATTGTTACGGTAGGTAACCGGAGATTAATGGGCTGGATGGCGCTGGTTGGCCCAATCGTCTGAGGGAGGAAGCCTTTGTCAGGGTCTGCGCCTTGGGGGCCTCCGTCCGACTTGTGAGTATGAGTGAGTGGGGGGTGGTACCTGCAAAGACACTCCGATGCCTAAGTCAGCAAAGGGGTTAACAGGTCTAGAGAGTATTGGAACCTAGAGATACCTGAAGGGTGTCAGTATATTTATAGTGGTGATCCAATAACCACCGTTGGAGTAGTGCCACTTTTCTAGGGTGTTAACCATCCCTTTATCTTAGGGAAGTTAAGATATGGCTCGCGGGAGTGGTTAGAGAGATTCTAGGGGCAGTTACTCATTCAAATGAGTGCTTATCTGCCAGCTAACCCTCGTTCCCGACTTCCTTAGAGCAAGTCGACACGAGTACCGACTTTGTAGTGGCTGATCTGGTGAAAGGTGAGGTCAACCCTTTGGGTTGGGCCTTTTTACTTGGACCCTGTACTTCCTCCTTTAGAGACCGTGTTTTTTATTTTCCCTTTTCTTTTTCCCTTGTAGGTTTTTGCTACCTTTTTAAGAAAAAGAAATGGCTTCCGTAGATATCCTTTCTCAATGGGTTGATGTCACGGTCCTAGGAGAGGAACCCTCAGTCGATACTGAGTTTATCACCAACCTTCGCACTCACCACAGAATTTGCACTTCAAAGGATGACGAGCCGAAGTACGAATTAGTAGTCCCGGGTCCTGAAGACCGGGTTTGCTTTGGGAGAGTCAATGAGGCGGCCCCTCATTTTTTCTTTATGTATGAGTGCATGATCACCCGTTTGGGTGTTTTCCTTCCTTTTTCAAGCTTTGAGATATCTGTTTTGCATCACTGCCGAGTTGCCCCTACCCAGCTTCACCCCAATTCTTGGGGTTTTTTGAAAATTTACCAATTTATTAGCCAGGCTTTGGAGTTTCCGACTTCTTTGAAGATTTTTTTTCTATCTCTTACACATGACCAAACCCTTCAGTGGGCTAAACAATAAGCAACAATGGGTGTCTTTCCGAGCCATACAGGGTCGGAGAGTTTTTACCCTTTTTGATGAATCCTTCCATGACTTTAAAAATTATTTTTTCAAAGTTCAAGCCGTAGAGGGTCACCATCCCTTTTTTCTGGATGATAATTCTTCTCCCCGATTTCCTTTATACTGGCTGGAGGCCTCCCCCTGCGAGAAATATGGTCTGGATGACCTGGATGAGGTAGAGGCATCCATTGTGGGGTTCCTCCGAGAAGTGTGGGGGAGGGCCCCATACTTGGAAAGTAAAAAGTTTCTCCAGGGGTCTCCGACCTTTGTCCAGGCACAGCTAGGTAGCTTTTGTTTGTTAGATTTCCGACTTGTCTGACTGACTTTTCCGACTTGTCTGATCTATCTGTTATTGTCCTTTCAGAGATGGCAAAGGCAAACGCTCAGGAGTCTTACCAAAGGGTCCAGGAGGCTAAAGCAAGATCTCGTGCCAGGACTGGTGGCGCCAGGGCGGTTATCTCTCCTCCTCCTCCTCCTCGGAACGTTGGGACTCCCTCTCAGCCCATTGTAATTTCTTCTTCAACTTTCTCTCAGCCGCCCCCCTCTGCTCGACCTTCTCCTGAGCCAGAGAATAAGAAGCGCAAGACCTTAGAGTCTGGCTCTTCTGGTGAGGTGAAGGCGGATGCTCTTGCATTCGTCCGAAAGAACATCTATCCCAATGTTCGTATAAGCATGGATGATATTTCTGTTCAGTGCCACCTTACCACTCTGGTTGAGGAGAGCCTTAAGGCGGCGGGGGTTTGTGGCAAACTCTTAGATATTTTCGAGAAGGCTCCTCTCAGCTCTTTAGGGATGACCTCGAGGGTCAAAGAGCTGGAAGGAAGGCTTCTCATATATCAGGAGCATGAGGGGAAGTTGAAGGAGGAAGTCGCCAGGCTGAGGGAGGAGAGAGATAACCTCCGGGAGAGGGAGAGGGAGAGGAAGTTGCAAGCCCAATGCAACATGGAGGTCGGTTTGAGGAAGACAGCACAGGATAGCTATCAAAGTTTGTTTGATGATCTTGTGTCTGTGAAGAATGATCTGCTGAATTCTCGGAAGGCATACGCCGAGTTGGAGGACTCTATTGCTGATGGCGCTGAGGAGGCTTGGAGGATCTTTAAGGAGCAGGTCGGAGTCATTGCTCCTGACTTGGACCTCTCTCCTTTAGATCCCGATAAGGTTGTCATCGATGGTGCCATTGTGGATCCTCCTGTCCCCGAGATTATTTCCGAGTCAGATTTAAAGACTCGGGGGCAAAGGATTATAGAGTCTCCTCCTCGCCCTAAGGATGCCCCGAGTTCCTCCACAGTTCCTCCGACTTCCTCTCCTTCTCCTATAGATGCCTCTCTTCCCGGCCCTGGTGGTGGTGATCCGTCTACTCTTCTTCCTAAAAAATAATTTTGTTGGCTATATGGGGGCCCGGCCTGTGGGTCCCTCCTTTTTTAAACTCTTTCTTTGTTTGTGTTGGTGGTGATTGAACAATTTCTTTTGGCCTTTTAAGGCCGTAAACAAAATATTTATAAGTACCCTTTTTTTGGATAAGGGTTTTGAGCTTCGGAAAATACCCTTTTTTGACTAAGGGTCTAAGTTACCTTATGTGTGCATGCTTCTCTGATTTCGAATTTCCCTTTGATCTTTTCTGAAAAAACCTTTTCTTTGGCTTTGTCTGCCTTTCTGAACCTTTTTATTTAAGGATCTTTAGGGTAGCCTTTTAATCTTTTCTTAGGTTTTTTCCTATCTCTTTTCAGTTATTCCTAGCACTCAATTTCGTTTTATTGAGTTTTTATGACTTAGGCTATTTTCGTGATTCATTTCTGTTTTACTCGGTTTCTCATTCCGACTTATAAGTCGGGATGTTTTCGAGTTTATTATGATCAACTTGTATAACCTCTTTACGCCGACTTGTACCTCGTCGTTTTATCCTGACGACCATCTAGGTCGGTCATGGGATTTTTAGGTTTTGTCGAGCTTAAGTCGGTACGTTTCGTAGAAAGGAATAGAAAACAATAAAAAAGGAATTTATAAAAGATATTTGTAAGATGAAAATATCTTTATTAATTGGGGGGTACTTCCTTGCTACTAAGGGTTTTTGACAGTCTATTTCCCTTAGCCCCTACTATGATGCCTCGTTAAAAACCCTTCTTCAGAAAAAACCCTTTGGTTCTGGGAAAAAATCATGAAGTTGGGAAAAGAGTACATCAGGGAGTAGAGTTCGCTTTTAGCTATAGTACCTTTTCATATTACAAGCATGCCACGACCTTGGTAACTCGGTGCCGTCCAGGTCGGTCACTTTATAATAGCCTTTTCCTAAGATCTCATTGATTTTGTATGGTCCCTTTCAATTTGCAGCGAGCTTTCCTTCTCCTGATTTGTTGACTCCAATGTCATTTCTGATCAGGTCCAAGTCGCTTAGGGTGAATGTTCTTCGGATGACTTTTTTGTTGTATCTTGTAGCCATCCTTTGCTTCAATGCTGCTTCTCAGAAAAAAATGTACATTTTACAAATAAAAAAATATTATTTTAACATCTCTCTTGAGAAATTATAATTTTCTCTGTAATTTTAGATCATAAAATTTAACAAGTCTACGTAGGATGGAGACCTCTTTCCTAGCCTCTACTGTCTCCATTTATTCATGGCTGCAAGTCTCCATTTTTGTGGGAGATTGGCAGATCTCATTTTTGTCTCCGCGGTGAATAATTTCTACTGATACCTATTTTAATATACTGTATTAAAGAAATATTAGATGAACAAGTATTTTTATATAAATTCACATAAAGTTATCTTTTTAATATTAACCCAATAAAAAAATTTCTTAAAGCTAACACAAAACAACACAGAAATTATAAGGAAAATAACATAAAAAAATTCTTAAAACTAACACAAGTTTGTTTGAAAAAGTCATAATAATTATATAAAGCAATACAAAATTTTGTATAAATAACGCAAAGAATATGAATAAGAGAAGAAAAAAAATAAAACGTATATATTGAGATAAGAGAAAAAGGAGAGCAAGAGGAAGAAAAAGGCAAAAAATAAAAAATAAAAAAAGAGAAGAGGCTAGAAAAAAAAGAAAGAAAAAGAAGACAAAGCAAACATACAAAAAAAAAATAAAAGAAAAAAGAACATAAGAAATTTAAATTGTATCGATAAATATATAGAATTCAGATGCAATCGGTAAAACTAAAAGTATCACTATAAAAAATACACAATTTAGTGATAAGTTTTTAATTATTTTGTGACAGTTTTAAAATGCCCCTAAACAATTCTGCAATATTTGATGGATCCTTGATCTTTAAGACGTTGGCAAATAGATTTGCGACGATTTCTAGCAATTGTTGGTATAACCACCGTATTAAAATCAAATATTGTGGTAACCGCTAATATAATAGCTGTTAAAATTTTTCATGTGATTATTAGAGAAAAACCCAAATCAACCCCTGACAATTACTTCGAAAGACAACGAAGTCCCTGACAAAAAAAAACCCCAACCCGGCCCCTGACAAAAAAATAAAACTCAACCCGGCCCCTGATAATTACTTCGAAAGGACAACGAGGTCCCTGTGCCAAAAAAAAATTAATGTTATTTTTTTTGGCACAGGGGCTAATCAGTCCAAAAAAAAATTATCAGAGGCCGGATTGGGTGTTTTTTTTTCTTGGGGGCCTCGTTGTCCTTTCGAACCGGATGGGGTATTCACTCTTATTATTACTATTATTTCTTAAGATTGGTAATCTTTTGTGATCCTTGAGTATTCTCTTATCGTAGACAATATATCATCCAAAATCATTCATAATTTATATAATATTTTAATGATTTTGTGGTAAATGAAATATATTTTTGAAGGGCAACTTAGCATTTCGATCTTTAGTATTAAATCTACACCCTTCCAGGCCATTCTTACCTCTAAAAGAAATATAATGGATGTGTCATGGTGACATGGATGTTCATGAGAATCCCAATTTCAGGACACTATAGTAGTGTAGTGGAACAAACTTAGGAAGTAAGTGGTGACTTAAAAACTAAAGTTACATAGGTAAGTAGTTTAGGAGATTGTGGTAAAGAGAATATGCCCTTGTTAGGACTATAGGAGATAGCTAGTAGCACCAGTAGCATCCTCTTTATGCCCCTGTATATTTCCGATCTCGTCATGGAGAATCACTCTTGGGCTTTGTTCGTTGACTTCTATTGGGATCATGGCTTCTATGCCATAAACTAGTCGGAAGGGTGTTTCTCCAGTGGCGGATTGGGGTGTCGTCCTGTAGGCCCATAGCACTTGGGGGAGCTCTTCGGCCCAAGCTCCTTTTGCATCTTGTAATCTCTTCTTTAGCCCTACCAGTATGACTTTGTTGGCTGCCTCGGCTTGCCCATTGGCTTGCGGGTGCTCCACCGAGGTGAACTGGTGTTTGATTTTCATACTGGCTACTAGGCTTCTAAAGGTAGAGTCGGTGAACTGGGTTCCATTATCTGTAGTGATGGAATAAGGTATCCCATACCTTGTGATGATATTTTTGTAGAGGAACCTCCGACTTCTTTGTGCGGTGATGGTGGCCAATGGTTCTGCTTCTATCCACTTTGTGAAATAATCTATTCCCACAATCAGGTATCTAACTTGTCCTGGTGCTTGGGGAAAAGGACCTAACAAATCCATTCCCCATTTTGCAAAAGGCCATGGAGAAGTGATACTGATTAGCTCCTCCGGGGGAGCCACATGGAAATTTGCATGCATCTGGCATGGTTGGCACTTTTTCACAAATTCCGTGGCATCTTTCTGCAAGGTCGGCCAGTAGAATCCAGCTCGGATCACTTTCCTGGCTAGTGACTTTGCTCCGAGATGATTTCCGCAGATCCCACTGTGGACTTCTTCCAACACTTCAATGGTTTTTGAAGTCGGTACACATTTTAGTAATGGTGTTGATATCCCCCTTCTGTAGAGGATATTTCTCACCAAAGTGTAATGTTGTACTTCCCTTCGGATCTTCTTAGCCTCTTTCTCCTCCTTGGGGAGGATGTCGAATTTCATGTATTCGATCAAGGGGTTCATCCAACCAAGGCTTAATCCGACTATCTCAAGGACCTCTTGTTTGTCTTCTACTTTTACCACGGAGGGTTTTTGGAGAGTTTCTTGGATCAGGCTTCTGTTATTCCCTCCTGGCTTGGTACTTGCCAACTTGGATAGGGCGTCTGCTCTGCTATTTAGATCTCGAGTTATGTGTTTGACCTCGGTTTCTACAAAGCGCCCAAGATGTTCCAGAGTTTTTTCCAAGTATCTTTTCATATTTGGGTCCTTTGCCTGATACTCTCCACTTATCTGGGAGGTTATTACTTGCGAATCGCTGTATATCATCACTTTTGTAGCACCGACTTCTTTCGCCAGCTTCAATCCAGCAATCAAGGCTTCATACTCCGCCTGATTATTTGAAGTTGAGAATTCAAATTTGAGGGAAACCTCTATTTGGGTCCCTCTTTCGTCCACCAATATTATGCCTGCACCGCTTCCTATTTTGTTTGAGGATCCATCTACATAAAGTTTCCATGTAGTTGGTTTTTCCTCTTGGTCTCCCGCGTATTCTGCAATGAAGTCAGTGAGGCACTGGGCTTTGATCGCCGTCCGAGTTTCATACTTCAAGTCAAACTCGAAGAGTTCTATTGCCCACTGAACCATTCTTCCTGCAACATTCGTCTTTTGGAGGATTTGCTTCATGGGTTGGTTCGTGCGAACTCTTATTGTGTGAGCTTGAAAGTAAGGCCGTAGCCTTCGTGAGGCTACTACTAAGGAGTAGGCAAACTTCTCTAGTTTGTGGTACCTTAGCTCAGGGCCTTGTAGAACTTTACTGATGAAATATACTAGGTGCTGTCCGACCTCGTCTTCTCTTATCAGGACCGACGAGACGGCCTTGTCTGCTACAGATAAGTATAGGACGAGGTCTTCCCCAGCTATAGGTCGGGTCAGAATAGGAGGTTGGCTCAAGAATATTTTGAACTCTTGGAATGCCTCCTCGCATTCCGGAGTCCATTCGAATTGACATCCCTTTCTCAATAAGGAGAACAGTGGAAGGGATTTTAGTGCTGATCCTGCCAAGAATCTGGAGAGGGCTGCAAGTCGGCCGTTCAGCTGCTGGACCTCTCTTAAACAGGTCGGGCTTTTCATCTCCAGGATAGCTCTACACTTGTCGGGATTAGCTTCAATCCCTCTTTGTGTTAGCATAAACCCTAGGAATTTTCCTACCTCTACTGTGAAGGCACACTTTGAGGGATTTAGTCTCATCCCGTGTAGCCTTATGGTGTTGAAGACTTGTGAGAGGTCCGCCAAGAGGTTGACTTCTTTCTTGGTCTTTACCAGCATGTCGTCGACGTATACTTCCATTAAGCTTCCAAGGTGAGAGGCAAACACCTTATTCATCAGCCTCTGGTATGTGGCCCCTGCATTTTTCAGTCCGAATGGCATGACCACGTAGCAAAAATTAGCTCTGGGCGTGATGAATGATGTTTTCTCCTGGTCTGGTTCATACATCGGGATTTGGTTATACCCCGAGTAGGCGTCCATGAACGACAAGTATTGATACCCCGAGCTGGAGTCCACTAGGGTGTCAATACTTGGCAGTGGATAAGGGTCCTTGGGACATGCCTTATTTAAGTTGGTGTAGTCGACACACATTCTCCATTTGCCATTTTGTTTTTTGACTAGCACTACATTGGCTAGCCATGTTGGGTACTTGACTTCTCTAATGAAGCCGGCTTCTAGGAGCGCTTGTACTTGCTCCTCTACTATTAGGGCTCGCTCGGGGCCGAGCTTGCGTCTTCTTTGTTGTACAGGTCGGGACCCCGGGTAAACCGAGAGCTTATGGGACATGAGTTCGGGGTCTATCCCTGGCATGTCGGAGGCCTTCCAGGCGAAGAGGTCGGAGTTATCTCTTAGGAGCTTAGTCAACCCTTGTTTTAGGGTTTCCCCTAGGTTGGCCCCTATGTGAGTATTTTTTCCCTCCTCCTCTCCAACCTGTATCTCCTCGGTTTTTCCTCCCGGTTGTGGACGCAGCTCCTCTCTAGCCCTTGCGCCTCCGAGCTCTACTGTGTGAACTTCTCTGCCTTTTCCTCTCAGGTTTAGGCTTTCATTGTAGCATTTTCTTGCCAATTTCTGATCTCCCCTTACCGTTGCTATCCCCGCTAAGGTCGGGAATTTCATACAAAGGTGAGGAGTGGATACCACCGCTCCGAGTCGATTAAGGGTAGCTCTGCCAATTAAAGCATTATATGCTGACCCTACCTCGATGACTATGAAGTCTATGCTCAGAGTTTTTTATTTTTCCCCCTTTCCAAAAGTGGTGTGGAGGGGCAAAAATCCTAGTGGCTTTATTGGCGTGTCGCCTAGTCCATATAAGGTGTCGGGGTAGGCTCTTAATTCTTTCTCATCCAACCCTAGTTTGTCGAAAGCGGGCTTAAAAAGGATGTCCGCTGAGCTTCCTTGGTCTACTAGGGTTCTGTGGAGATGAGCATTTGCTAAGATCATAGTTATTACCACTGGATCATCGTGTCTAGGGATTATTCCTTGCCCATCTTCTTTTGTGAATGAAATGGTGGGGAGATCGGATGACTCTCCTCCGACCTGGTAGACTCTCTTGAGATGTCTTTTGCGAGAGGATTTGGTGAGTCCCCCTCCCGCGAACCCTCCTGAGATCATATGGATATGTCTCTCCGGGGTTTGTGGTGGTGGGTCTCTTCTATCCACGTCGTCTCGCTTTCTCTTCCCATGGCCGTCCGACCTTTCTATGAGATCTCTGTCGAGTCGACCTTCTCTGGCCAGCTTTTCTATCACATTTTTGAGGTCGTAACAGTCATTTGTGGGATGACCATATATTTTATGGTACTCACAGTAGTCACCGCAGCTCCCCCCTTTTTTATTTTTAATAGGTCGGGGAGGAGGCAGCCTTTCAGTATTGCAAATCTCTCTGTATACATCCACTATGGAAACCTTTAGAGGAGTATAAGAGTGATATTTCCTTGGTCTGTCGAGACCGAGTTCCTCCTTCTTCTTGGTTTCCCTCTCCCTTTCTTTTGATGGGGGAGAGTGCCCAGGTCGCCAGCTCAGGTCTCTCAACTTGGCATTTTCCTCCATGTTGATGTACTTTTCAGCTCTTTCCTGTACATCGCTTAGGGAGATGGGGTGTCTTTTTGATATGGACTGTGAGAAGGGACCTTCTCTGAGTCCATTGACTAACCCCATTATGACTGCCTCGGTGGGCAGGTCTTGAATCTCTAAACATGCCTTGTTGAACCTTTCCATATAGGCTCGTAAGGATTCTCCTATCTCCTGTTTTATTCCCAGGAGGCTTGGTGCATGTTTTACTTTATCTTTTTGGATAGAGAACCTCATCAAGAACTTCCTTGAGAGGTCTTCAAAGCTGGTAACCGACCTCGGGAGGAGGCTGTCGAACCACTTCATCGCTGCTTTCGACAAGGTTGTCGGAAAAGCTTTACATCGCGTAGCATCAGAAGCATCAGCCAGATACATCCGACTTTTAAAATTGCTCAAATGATGCTTCGGATCAGTGGTTCCATCGTAGAGGTCCATATCGGGGCTTCTAAAGTTTCTCGGAACTTTTGCCCTCATTATGTCCTCACTAAAAGGATCTTCCCCTCCTAGGGGCGATTCTTCTCTACTGTCACGGGAGTTCCGACCTTTGAGGGTGGATTCTAACTTTAAGAGTTTTTTCTCTAACTCTTTTCGTCGATCCATCTCCTCTCTTAGGTGTTTTTCTATCTCCCTTTGTCGCTCCCGTTCCTGTTCTAGTTGTTCCAAACGACTTTGGTGGACATGGACTAATCCCATAAGCTCAGTTGCGTGGGACTGTCCGTCTTTCTCTGACTCACGGCCTTCAGAGGAATTCACCTTCGGGGTTTTGACTCCGGAGGTTCCTTCTTTGTGTTGATCGTTGGTTTCCTGATGGAGGGTTAGGTCCGCGTCATTATTTCCGGTGTCCAGATTCTCTTGTTCAGAATCTGTTTCCACATGACCCTCCTCAGGGGATCTGTCCGCCATCATTGGTTGATCTCTCGGGTCCCCGGTAATGGCGCCAATGTTACGGTAGGTAACCGGAGATTAATGGGCTGGATGGCGCTGGTTGGCCCAATCGTCTGAGGGAGGAAGCCTTTGTCAGGGTCTGCGCCTTGGGGGCCTCCGTCCGACTTGTGAGTATGAGTGAATGAGGGGTGGTACCTGCAAAGACACTCCGATGCCTAAGTCAGCAAAGGGGTTAACAGGTCTAGAGAGTATTGGAACCTAGAGATACCTGAAGGGTGTCAGTGTATTTATAGTGGTGATCCAATAACCACCATTGGAGTAGTGCCACTTTTCTAGGGTGTTAACCGTCCCTTTATCTTAGGGAAGTTAAGATATGGCTCGTGGAAGTGGTTAGAGAGATTCTAGGGGCAGTTACTCATTCAAATGAGTGCTTATCTGCCAGCTAACCCTCGTTCCCGACTTCCTTAGAGCAAGTCGACACGAGTACCGACTTTGTAGTGGCTGATCTGGTGAAAGGTGAGGTCAACCCTTTGGGTTGGGCCTTTTTACTTGGACCCTGGGCCTTAATCGTTGGGCCAGGATATGAACAGTAATCAACACTTTCTTTCTGTGCAAATCCTTTTGCTACTAACCTAGCTTTGAATCTTGTACCATCTGACTTAGTAGGATCTTTTTTTCTTTTATACACCCACTTACAACCAATTACAGTTTTTCCCACGGGCAATGGGACCACATCCCATGTCTTGTTCTTATGAAGAGATTGCATCTCTTCCTCCATAGCGACAAACCAACTCTCTCTATCTTTGTCTTTGATAGCATGTTTGAAGGTGACCGGCTCATCATCCTCCACTGAGAGTGCATAATCTACCAAGTTTACCTGCCCATAATGTCTCAAAGGCTTGTCTGACCCGAACTTCTGAACAAATTTATAATTCCTCTTTGGCCTAGTAGATGCCAAAGAATCCTGCTGCAGCTGTTGTAATGCATGTGCATTTTCTCGCTGAATTTTCTCATGATCAAGTTCATCCTCTGCGTCATCTCGAGTAGCATTAGGATGCTCCACCTGAACATTACTAGAGTCTATTTGTTGGTACTTAGACTCTATCTCCACCACTTGAGTATTTGAAGTTTTTTCAACATCACCATCATCTGGCACCATATCTTTAGACAAAGCTACCATAGATCGTTCATCAAAGGTAACATCCCTGCTAATTACAAACTTAGAATCATTTACACTCTAAAGGCGATAGCCTTGAACCCCTCTTGGATACCCCAAAAAGATTGCCTTCTTTGCTCTATCATCAAGCTTATTATTTTTGACATGATAATAGGCTGTGCATCCAAAGACTCTGAGTTTCTCGTAATCTACATGTTCCCCTGACCACACCTTATAAGGTGTGTTTCCATCTAGAGAAGAATGTGGGGATCGATTCACTATGTAGCAAGCTGTAGCAACTGATTTTGCCCACCATTCTCTGCCTAACCCGAAATTAGAGCGCATACACCTTGCCTTCTCAAGTAGTGTACGATTCAGTCGTTCGGCGACTCCATTTTATTGTGGTGTTTCTCTAACTGTCTAGTGTCTTGTAATGCCTTCTCGGTCACAGAACTCCTTGAAAGCCCCATCCGTGTACTCTGTGTCATTATCAGATCGTAGAGTTTTTAGCTTCCTACCTGTTCGGTTTTCAACCATTGCTCTCCACCGTTTAAAAGTATCGAATACCTCATTCTTATGTTTGAGGAAGTAAATTCAAACATACCTCGAATAATCATCAACAAAAGTAACAAAATACCTGGAACCACACTTGGAAGTAACTTTAGCCGGGCCCCAAACATCAGTATGCACGTAGTCTAACAACTCTCTGCTTTTATGCTTGCTTGTAGAAAACTTCACCCTATGTGCCTTTCCATACACACAATGCTCACAAAATTCCATTTATGGTTTCTTCATATTTTTCAGCAAACCTTGTCCACAAAGCAATGATAGACCTTTCTCTGACATATGTCCAAGCCGCATGTGCCATATTCTTGTGCAATTTGTTTGATCTCTACTTCCACCGATTCCAACTGCTAACTCACCTGTGACTGTTGTCCCCAAAAGAGAATAAAGATTACCGTGACGAACTCCCTTCATCACTACCAAAGAACCACGAATAACTTTTAGTACCCCATTTTCCGCAACTATTTTGCAACCATTTTTCTCCAACAAACCTATGGAGATAAGATTTTTTCGCAAGTCTGGAATATGTTTCACATCCTTTAAGGTTCTTATTATTCCATCATACATCTTAATTTTTATAGTACCCAACCCCACAGTTTACAAGCATGATCATTGCCCATTAAAACTGTGCCACCATTTATGCTTTCATAGGTAGTAAACCACTTCCTATTTGAACACATATGGTGAGAGGCTCCTGAATCAAGAATCCACTTACCGGAGATTTCATAAGATTGTTCTGTTACAGAGTAACAATCCTCCTCATCATTTGAGACGTAGCTTGCTTCTTACTTTTCTTTCGGGTTGTCGTTGTCATTGTTCTGTTTCTTGAAAGTTATCTTCTTATTTGGACAATTTGCTTTGAAGTGTCCAGCCTCACCACATTTAAAGCATGTTCTCTCTGCGTGAGGTCTAGATTTTGGCCTAGACTTTCCACGCTTATTACCTTTTCCTCTTTCATTAGTCCTTCCTCTAGCCGCGAACAATCCTTGTGCTTGATCATTATACTCTCTTCCATTTGAAGATGACATTACACTTGTAGCAACCTTACGTAGATTATCTGCTAAAAGTGATGCCCTCGTCTCATCCATGGTCAGAGTGTCACCCACCAGCATCAATGTCTGCACCAGATTTTCATAGGACTTCGGTAATGAAAGTAACAATATGAGTGCCAGGTCTTCATCATCAACCTTCACATCTATATCCTTTAAGTTTGATATGATCCTATCAAACTTATTGATATATTCTCGGATTGAGGTGCCTTCCTCCATCTTGCATGTATACAATTTGGATTTTAAGTAGATCCTGTTAGTTAGAGTCTTTGTCATGAAGTTACTCTCTAACTTTAACCAGACGCCTGCTGCAGTTGCTTCTTCATTCACCAAGAAAGCAACATCCCTCTCAAGGAATAAGATTATTGCAGCCCGTGCCTCAAGATCTAATTCTTCCCAATCCTCATCTTTCATTCCTTCTGGCTTTTTCTCTTTTCCCGCTAGTGCCTTGTGTAACTTCTGTGATATAAGCAGATTTTTCATCTGCATCCTCCAATAGGAAAAATTATTTTTTCCATTGAACTTTTCGATTTCATATTTGCCTACTTTGACATTACTACTAGTAGAAGTCATTATATTCAAAATTGAATTTTACCACTCAAATAATGAATAATATAACGTTGGCTCTTGATACCAATTGTTGAGTCTGCAGCGAAATTTTGACTTCTAATAGATAGAAAGTAATATGAAATTGAACACTACCCACAATAATGCACTAACTATAACAAAGCCAATATGAGAAAATAGGATGTGAATTAACTTTCTTTTTTATTTGATGATGTTTTAACTAGATTATTACAGAAATATATATAGTATCATCTATACTATAATTTTAATGAATGAGAATAGTTTCCTCCTATGAAAACTCCCTACAAGTTCTTTTCTATTAAAACTCCTTGCAAATCTTATTTTACTCCCTAAGTTTGCTCTTAACCTTTCTTTTTTTTTTTTTTACCAAAAATAGGAGACTCGAACCCACAACCTCTTAGATGAGTATGGAAAGATTATGCCATTTGAGCTATAACTCATTGGCGCTCTTAACCTTTCTTTTATTCTCACAGCATTGCTTCTTGATATGTATATGATTTTAATATTTTATACACATTCAAGAGATGGTAAAGACAAAGTAATTAGAGGTTGAAAGAGCCAAACAATGCACCTCTTGTTAGCCTTATTTCATGAAATTATTTTATGCTTTTGATTGAACATCTATCTTTCATTCAATTAATCCACTCAATATCTTAGTTTCAATATATGATTTCTATATAATTTCTAACATTTACAAATTTTTAAAGTGTAAAAATCAAA
>NC_029792.2:122818146-122845157 GCF_000816755.2 Arachis ipaensis
CAAGGAGTATTATAATTTATTGTTGCTATTCAACATAGAAATTAAGATATTTAAGAGAATATAGATGAGATCATAACTTTTACATTTAAACAAATAAAAATCATTAAAAGATCAATAATATTTCCAATTACAAATGGTGATTTGCAAGGATGACAATATCTTTCGGAGTAAGTTACTTATGGATTCTAATTTCTATATGAAATTCAAGTCCATTGATTGCTTTTAGTAGAATTATATATATGTGTGTGTCGATGTACAGGGGTATTGTTTCAACAATCTATTTAAGATTTATTAAAATAAATTTTGCTACCTTTTCTATCACTTAAAAGTTTGAACCTTAACAAAATTCAAAAATTCATACTAATATTTACTTAATCAATTAATTTTATACTTTTTCAACTAATAATCCACTCGTTAAAAAGCGCAAATTAACAGATAAACTATAAGAGAATCCAATTTTTCCCACACGTATAAGCTACATGCCCATACAAATATGATTAGCATTAGTTTATCAAATCCGTGACCTCTTTATACCATGCTTGCATGTGGTCTTTCCGCCCGTATGCTACCTAGCCCTAGGTAAAAAATTTGAGGTGTCACAATAAAAAAATATCATGTGTCTAAAATTAATTTTCACCTTAGTTTTTTTTTAAGAATAAATTACCATTTGTATCCATGAAAGATACAGACACTGACAAATGTATCCATATAAGAATAAAACGACAATTGTACCCACGGAAGATAGCTTCCGTGTGCCAAGAATACCCTAACGGACCAATTGTGTAACCAACGTCCGGGTACTCTTGGCACACGGAAGCCAATCTTCCGTGGTCATAATTGTGTCATTTTATTCTTGTATGGGTACATTTGTCAGCATGTATCTTAATGGTAATTTATTCTTAAATAAATAAATTTGATAAATAGAAGATTATATTGAAGGAGATTATTTCCATAGCATATTAAATCTAGTGTAAGATTTTCTTCGTGTACTAGAAAAGATGCCACTGGTTTTTGCATTTGTGAAGAGACTAACCCAACCCATATTTAGTTCAATGACCTTGAACCAGGATCATAGTCATCCCTCCAACAGGACACAAAAGAAGGTGACATTTTGCCAAATCTATTTAACCTTATTTGATAGCTGTCTTGAGACATAAATAATATACAAAACACTCAGAAATATAAATTTATTTATAAATGATACAAATTCATATACAAAAACAAAGAAAATGTCTTTGTTGTACAACAAAATTTGCCCAATTTTTGTTTATTAAAAAACTTAGTATAATTGGGGTAAGGATAGTTTGTTTTGTCTCTGTCTTTATCTCTGTATTTTCTATTCTAAAACACTTACTAAACGTTGCATTATATATCTCCAAATGGATTTCTTCCCTTCTTCGAAAAAGGATTTGGAGTGGTTTGTGTCATATACTCACCACTTGAAAGCTTCATGGTGCTTAGGGATCCAAAAACACTTTCATCATCACTTGTACTAGCAGCTCTTTCAAATCTACAAGAACCATTTCAAAATTTAGCCTTAGAGCAAGAACCATGTCAAAATCTAAGTTATTAGATGAGTTTCTACACGATGTACAAAAGAAGATAGATAGTAAAAAAATATTTCTTTTTTAGAACAACATTAGGTGTATATATGAGGCGTTAGATCTCATGTCGACTGACATCCCTTTGTAGATCCCTCTTAGATTGATTTTAAACTCCATTCAATGATGAATCGGCTGTAAGTCGGCACGAAAATCATACAATAAATAACACAACTCAAGGTTTCATGCTGCCTATTTTCATCACATTATCCACATTTCCACTTCTCTAGTACCTCTTCAAGTACATGGAAGATGATTAGTACAATGTTTTAAGAATAATAAGAAACCAGCCTGTTACATTGTATCATAGTTGTATTCAACATAATATCTAAAGGAATAAGATTTACCTAGGAGGTTGCATGTTATTAACTTGGCCAAAGTATGCACCTGAAAGGATAGAGTTAGAAATAACTATAACTAAATTAAACTAAGAAAACATTTCATCAGAAAATGAAAGATGAAAAAGGGCAATACTATTGGGAAATCCAGATGCAGATTGTGGATGAACAAGTGGAGATCCAAAACTTGTGGACTGAGGAACCATTCCCGAAGACCCATAACTTGAAGCATGCATTAGTCCTGCTCCGGGAGATACAGGTAGGGTACATGACATATTGGGAAGCTGCAGACAAACAATGTTTATTGTCTTAATACAAATATGTGAATTCAAAATTCAGAGAAAAGCGTTATCATGTGCCAACTTGATAATTATTTCTTTACTACTTAGTTTCAAAATAACGTTCAATTTGAACTAAGTGATGCATTGTCTAACTAAAAAATATATTGATTTTATGTTCAATGTACCACCACAATGTCCCAATTGACAGTTATTTTGAAACGAATGGAATAACTATTTACTATTGCCATAGAAGTTTAATGTCTAGTTGAAGAAAAGGTAAAATAAGTAAATCTATCTAAGAAAGCAGACAAATTTTGAAGCAGAAATATACAGAAAGGCTATCAGATTCACTGTAATAAGTCAAAACAGTTCTAATGTTTGCACATACTGATAAGGTGTGGGCTAAAGGTTTGTCCTCAGTTGCTGCAAATGGATTTGATGAGGATCTTGCTGCAATAGGGAATGCTGAGGGGGACTGCAAATGAAAAAAATCAACAAAATCATAATACACACAGAAACCAAAAGAGAAAAGAATATTGTTGGATTAAGCATTTACCACTAGGCCAGAAATCTATTGGTAGCTTTTGGCATAGTGATAATTGCTCGTTCCAACAAAAAGATAAATGAAATGATGATCTGCATAGGATATACCGGTGCATTAGGATAATACTGTAAGCCATATCCCATTCCATGGTGTTGAGGTTGATCATTTTGCCAACCTGAAAGTGGTGTAGGAGGGCCAGATAAGTAGCTTGAAGAGAAAAGGTCCTGCAGAGAATTCATTCATGCCTTAAGGTTCTCTGAGTTCTTAAGAGAAATAAAATTATACAATACAAGGTAGCAGCTCATCTATTACCTCTGGAAGTTCCATTCTTCCAGTAGACCTGTTTTCTACTGTTGAAGGTTTTAAGCCAACACCAGATTTGGTTTCTTGAGTTGGTTTTGAGTTGGTCTGAGGAGAGAGTTCAGTGAAAGCACTGGAGGGATCATGTGAATTTAGAACATCTGATTGCTGCATATAAACAAATTCAGAAACTTGAGTAACTTTGCAAGCAACAAACAATAACAACTAAGTCTTATCCCACTAGATGGAATCAGCTAGATATAGGTCAAAATTTCCATAATACCCAGAGATATATCATATTTATATCTTAAGCTGCCTAACTATTTGCTATCTGATCTACTCTCCAAACTAGAGCCTCCGTGCCTTCTCCAAACATTTCTGTAATTTACAGTACCCAAACTCTACTCTTTTTACTTTATATCCACAAATGTTAACATCAAGGTCTAAAATTAAGGCTATCAAATAGCCAGACATAGTTGACATTTAGTTTCTCACCATATCATTTGGAGCTATAGGTGTGATTGGTGTACTTGTTGGTTGTGCTGTAGAGCTACTACCTACTGATACTGCAGGAGAGAATTGCATGCTTGGTGATGTCTGCCAATCTAAGACTTTGTTGGACTCTTCTCTATGATTTATCTCATCATTTGAAGGCAAAGCATTAGAAGGTTGTTCCATCTCATTGGCTTGGATCGGTATAATAGACCAAGCATCACTACTGGTTGGTGAAGCAGTTGCCTCGGATATTGGAAAAGGTGGCAAGTGCTGCAAATCCCCATGTGTGCTCGAATTTTCTACAGGCACAATTGTTAGATCATTGTTAAAAGTTGAGACCGTAGACATGTCCCCAGTTGTTGCAACCAATGGACCTGACAATTCAGAAAGTAAGAAATCTAAGGAATTTGTATGTGTTGCTTGAGGTGTTGTCATTGTTACAGAAGATGTGAATATATTTGTGTTTGAGATTTTGTTTTCGGCAGCATTAGCGACTGGAAAATCTTCAAATATAGCCCAGTTTTCTTCAATTGGTTGTGATATAGACTGCATTTCTGGTACAGAAGCAGCGTTAGAGGCCTGCAATTAGTACCCAAATCATGAAGCTTTCAGGAGGAACAATTTCTTGTCAGATGGATTTTTCTCAAAAAAAAAAAATGCCACTCTGATGCATGACATTTGGAAACTAAAATTCATCCAAGATATAGTTCAAATGAGATTTTATAATGTAATGACAACCATACCACTTACTTTAAGAGATGGACCATTCTCTCCTGATACTTCTCCCAAAGGGCGTACGACAGGTAATTGAGATTCGTCTACAGTCTTCTGCCTGGCTGGTTGAAGCTGTTTTAGCTTTGTGTCTAAATCTGTAACCTTGCTGTTTCTTGATTCACCGTCTCGGAACCTGTTGTCAACAACCTCAATTTGTATAGGCTTTCTAGCAAAGCTGCCATGCCTTGCCAAATTTTGGGCATATCTTGGGCTTCTTCTTTCATCAACGTAAAATCTAACATTGTTATTGTCATCACTTCTTATATCAGGAGATCTTGCACTAGAACTTCTCTGAACTCTAGCTTCATAAGATGGACTTTTTGGCTCAATACGAAATAAATTAATCTTCTTACTTTGGTATGGTTCCTCCTTTCCTTCCTGTGCAAGTAAAGTAAACAAAATTTTTGACAAAAGGAGCACACAGCACAAGGAACTCATCTTTTCAGTTATGTCTTAGTTTTAACTAGTGATAATAAATCTAAGAACAATGTTAAACAATGAGAAACAAAATTTTTAGTAATTTTCTACCGAAACAACAATGATCTTTAGATGAATAAAGTAGTATTCCCTACTTACTGATCTAAGGATTGAGACACATACCATACTGCATTGTTCTGGTAAACAGATTCTGACCAAAAAATCTATCTAGCTAGTATCTTTTTTCTATAATCCAAAAGATAACAAAAGAACCTACCACTAGATAACAAAAGAACTTACTTCTCTAATCCTCGGAAGATCCACATGATGTTCACCGGTAAATTTTCTTTCCACATACACATTCTTGATGAACTCGCGGAGTCTCTGCATGTTGCTGGATGCAAAGATGTGAATTAGAAGAGGTGATGAATGTACTAATTAGAATCTATAAAAACATCTCCAATGCTCAAACAAGATTACCTCCGGTAGGAGGATACCTGTGATTGCAACTGAAAAATATAAAAATAAGAAAGAATCTAAAGAAACCCGCGAGAGATGAGATGCAAAGTTACTTGGATTCAGGGTAAGAATGTCGTTGAGGGTCCCAGCATTTAAAATAAATTTCCTTGGCTCTCTGTTCATGGATTGATGTCAGATTTGTTTTAATTACCAAATAAATAGATTTGTTTAGCATGATCAATTTGTTCATACCTCGTTACCACCTGCTTGAATAGCTTCAACTTCTTCTAAAGTAAATTTAGCCATGGATACTGATTTTACTCGATGTGTAAATTCTCGACTGTTTTATACATAGAAACATATGGTAAGTAAAGAAAAACATGTTATATATCTGCACTAAGTTGATTTCTTTTCTTCTTTCCCCCCCTTTATGTGAGTTCGAAATCAATTAGACTCCAACTAATCTAGCTCGAGTCGAATTGGTTCAATATTGGAGTATTGTGCTTGCCATGATAGTTTTTTCCCATACACAAGATGCTAACTTAGATTACTCCCTGAGTTCCCTTTTATTTGTCACTATCCCAATTTTGTACTCAAATATGTTGATGGATGTACCAAAATGTTATAGTAACAGATAAAACGAAACATGTTAAAGAGACCAACTGTTGAACCACGTTTCTCTACTCAACTGATATGAAAATATAAACCTTGGACCATCTCAATATAGGAGTTGTTACGTAACATGATGAAACCACGTTGTTAAAGTAAAAGAGGATTATCCAAAACCCTAAAACTGATAACAATTTGAAATACAAAAGCAGCTAAAAGAAACATAAAATAGATTAATCAATAGAAAGCACGGATTTTGTAATGCTTACTGTATTCCACTGCAATTTGTGCAGACAAATGTGCAGAAAGTTGTACACACATATTGTGGTCCCTGAATCATCATTAGAAAAATCATGTATAAACCATCTCTTTCTTTTTATAAATTCTTTTCTTTTTTATAGGTTACAATACTTTCAAGTTTCAACATTGATTAATTCAATAATTTCATAGCGTACCAAGAGGTTGCAATTGATGCATCTTCGATTTTCAGGAAGTTTCAAAAGACCACGAATTATTTTTTCAATCTTCGCTTCATCTTTTTTCGAATTTCCCATTGTCTCTCAAATGATCAATACCTTAACTAACAACCACAACCACAACCAAAACAATGGATTAAAAATAATTAATTAAACAAATAAAAAGTTGAAAAGCAATCCAGCTCACAAGATGTTTCTAATCATTTAATTCATGTCAATTGAAACTTTTGAAGCGTGACACCACAATGTGACATAAAACAGAGAAAAAACGGAAGGGTTTCTAGAAAATGAACCTGGTGTATGAAGAGGGAAATAGAATATGAATGCGTGAACAAAGAGAGAAAGCGAAAAGACGTTAAGTTAGGTTAGGGAGGGAAAGAAGGAATATCAGAACAAAGGGAATGAAACTTTACCGGTAATACCGGTTCCCAAACGCGGGAGGCCTCTGGCGTTTTGATTTTTAGATTTTGTATATTTTATTTGGGCTTAAATTAGAAGTTCAACATTTTCATTTCTCAATTGGGGGTCAACATTTTTAGATTTTGTATGTGCGTGTGCAGTCCCCGCAGGAATCCTTCCTCTCGGATAGTTTTGTGATCCCTAATTGCAAAAACTATTATTCTAAGTGCATGAAAATTTATACAATATCAGAAACAATAATCGAACACGCCCCTATTTAATATAACTATCAAGAAATTAAAAATTTTGTGGCTTCAACGGATACTTTCGCCTCTGAATCTCTGATTGTCGTATCGTATTTAAAATATGAGAAAGTATAGGGAGCCAATGACCTAAGCGTACAATGTGTACAATGAGAGTTTGGAAAGTATTAGAGATATTATTATTAGTGTTACATTGTCTTGTCAAGTTACACTTTTGGGATGAGTGGTTTCAGGACATTGTATAAGAATTCCAGATCTAGAAGGTCAAGGGTTCGAACTTATCCGGATGGTTATTCTGCATATTATAGATGATGTTCATTTGATTCATAAACCAACACTTAGACCATTGGCTCCCTAGCACTACTCTTAAAATATATATATATTATACCAATTATCGCACAATCTTTCACATATAGCTTAAATGATGAGAGGAAACACTAAGCAATTGCGTTAAGATACAAAAGGAGATTTATCCGTCTCGAAAAGTAGCTACGCAAATTGATATAGACATTAGATATTCTATAACATTGTCACATTAGTTTGTTCTAGAAATTAATATATCTTATTTTTCTTCCAGTCCTTCTATGAAGCCACATAATGTTTTATTATTTCTCCTCCATCAACCATCAACTTTATCTTCCGTCCAAACTCCGCCTCGCTATCCTGCCGTTTATATTAGTGCTATGCAATTATGCATAATATTCAAAACTATACAAATGCTAAAATGACAAATGAATTAAATCGAGTGATCCAGTCATTAATGGTTTAATACTGTTATTATCAAACGATGTGTTTTTATAAAACAAATAGCTGACAAAAAATTGGGCTGAAGTGCTGAACATATTCAAGTTTGCCCTGATTTGACCAATCTTTATGTAAATTGTTACCTTTTCCCATACCATCTTTAATATGCAAACAATAAAGAACTAATATTACTATATGATGCATTCTAATATCAGATGGTACATTTACATAACATTAGAACGTTAAACGATTTCATCAATTCTCTTCCATTCTAATTCCATAATATCCCATTCCATGCCTTTCATCAACAATCAGCATAACCCGCAAATCACAATCTTTCCCTCCCACCCGAAGCTATGTTAAATTGAATAATCTCTTTGTTGGTCCGTACTATATTTACAAAGAAAAGGGTGAAATTGCCTTCAACGGGTGAACCGGTGAAGCTAATACCATAGAAACCAGTAGTTACTAGTTAGCAGTTAATTTGCGAATCATTTTTGTAAATTCTATGACAGAAATAGAACTGTAATTTCCATTCAAGGTGTGGTATTATTTGCCGATTTCTATTTTCATATTTAACATTGGGAACCTGAGGATATGGGAAGAGAGAAGGGGGGAAAAAAAAAAGAAAAAAAAAATCTGCACAAAATTCCTTAGACCCATACTAGGAAGATCAACTGCAACAATTACCCTGAACTAAGTAGAACCCTCAAGCTGAATAAGGTGCTACTCAAAAGTGCAAGAGAGTTGCACAAAAAATTCTTCCCCTCAATGATTTCCCCTCATTATTTGGAGCTCAGTATGGAGTCCATGGATAACGAGAGGAGGCCGAAGCACTTCCGAACCCGTGTCGCATCTAGCCGACATCACTGCTGAGCCTCCTCACCTCTAATGCAGCTCAGTGGCACACTGAAGAGATCCATGAAGCTGTAATAGTATCCAATCTACCCATCACCATTCGAGTCCTCCGAAGCTTTTATCGCTTCAGCAGTCATGAGAGCAGCAACAGCACGGTGAATTGCTAGATCTGCTCGGTAAAGCAGTCTTTGAGCCCTCTCTCTCTTTAATCTGGCCATGTTATGTGCATGCCGAGCAGCACCTGAGGCATCACGCAATTTAAACTCATCAAGATCTGAACCATCTAATTGTTCAAAGTCATGCCCTTGAGGGCCATCCATTGGGTACTTCCTGTGACCCATCATGTCGTAATAGCCCATGTTCCATTGATTAACCCCATTTCTCTTCCCTGACCCCGACAATCTCGGACTATCAGAAATCAAGTGTGAATCATTATGATACATATTCCTTGGCTTGTTCCGGTGATGTTTAGGTGTATATTTCCTGTCAAACCCACCATTGTTCATAAAATAATATCTCACGCTGCCAGCATCACGTGGTGAGAATCCCCTCAGTGAGCTCTGAGGCAATGGGGAATCATCCAAAGAATCATAATTGTGGCCTGGATAAGAAATCCTTTCATCACCAAATGCAAATCCATTCAATCTCCTTCCTGTGTTTTACAACAATCAGATGTAAGGAGGAGCTCATAATTTGTTCAAACTGTACTTACACAGCTAGTAAATCAAATACTCACCAGGAGTGTGGAAACCGTCATGTTCATACATAATACTGTTTGCATGCCCTGACACTGAAATTCTCTTTTGTGAACGTTGTTTTGATCCCTTGTTCGGTACTTCCAAACCCCTTGGTTTCAAACAGAAAGCAAACATGGGAGGCTTCTCCAAAGGTGCAAACTTGTCCAGGCATCCATTAGAATGAGGGATGTTATTCTTGCTCATGGCTACTTCCCACTCTCTCAATTGTTGTTGGTATCTTTCCCATTGAGGTGGCTGAACAGAATTAAAGATAAGATATAAAGTTTCAACCAAATCATAACCAAGCACACACATCACACATATCATGTGCCTAGAAGAAAACAGATAATCTTGAGAAAACAAAATGCTATTACACACCACCAAATTTTAAGCCAGTCAATTTTGAAATTAAACCCACAATCTTTCAAATAAACAGGACCACTTCAAAATTAGCAATGTTACATCATGCAGCCATATCTCAAGGTCAGTTATAAAAATGGCAAACTTAGAAACACTTGGCTGGATGCGAAGTCAGATATACATTTATGAATTAATAAAACCCAAAAAGTATGCAGGAATATAGATCAATGCCATAGTTATTCACCACCATAAATGCATTATATGCATTGACTTGGTAATGGCTCACTTTGCAATTGCAGTATTAACCTCGCTTCCTCCTCCCTTCCCTTCCCCCACTCTCGTTTTACATTAAGTCACAAAAACAGTTCAGTAAAGATAGGTAATTTTTACAATACCTGAAAATGCCGTATCAAAGCCATTCCTCTCTTCTGCCTTTTCTGCTGCCAATATTCATAAATGGTTTTGGCTATAGGCATCGTTGCAACATCAACCATGAGTTCTTCTATTTCAATAGGTGTAAACTGGTCTTGCTTCTGAGCATATGCAGCCTTTTCAAACCTATCTATTGTCTTCTCAAATATTTCCTCCGAGATCCCATCCATGCTATAATTGTCTTTTTCAGAATTTTGCAAAGTCAAAATCCACTGCTCATCCTCACTGTCCATATCATACAGGACATTTGATGAATTCAGGGCCATATCAACATCTGTTTCAACTTGGCGAAAATATTTAGAACTCCGAACAAAACTAGCTTCAGATTCATGACCATCATTTTCTTCAATCAAGATAACACCTGGAATAGGTATATTTTTAACTGAAGCCGCACGGATGTTACGGTTGTAACATTCCTCATGCATCTCTTTGAAAAGAGCCCACTGACTCCTATCAGGAAATTCTAAGACCCAATCTTTCCCTCCTTTCCACATCATAGCATGCGTATAGCGATTAGTTGATCCAGTTTGCAGAAACTGATGTGCTTTGTATGAGTACCTAGTAACTCCTGCAAGTTTTACAGAAAGTTTCCACTCATTATGGTCAAACAGCTCTAAAACAACCTGGGCACCATATTCTCTCCACCCTTTATCCCCAAGGGTAATCAAGACATTTGCATCACAAGATAAGGACTCCAAATTCTTTTCAGGACCTCTAGCAACATCTGATGACTTCTTGTCATTAGCTTTCCTAATCCTCTTGTGAGGTAGCCCTTTCTGATGACCCCTATGCCTCGAGCCAAAATCATAACCAGCAAAAGGAACTGAATAAGATACTTGTGTCCGTGGCTTCTTTGGTCCATTACTAAAGCCATTTTGAAGAGAATCAACCTTCCCATCGGACCATCCATGTGACTTGAATCCCAATGTGGAATTAGTTTTGTTTTGATGCCAAGAACTTCGGGGAGCAGTTGGATTGGGGCTTTGAATGACACCTCCATTTATATTCCAAGAAAATTCAGAAGAGTGCTGAGCATAATGTAAATCACCATCGACAGATTTCTCAAAATGATCAACTGAAGGAATTTTAACACTGAGATTACCGCGAAATGAATGAGAACCATCATTAGCTTTAACATCAGCAGTTAAAGAAGTAGGAGACAGTGAGCAGCCATCATCAGCTTTAACCTCATCAGGTAAAGAACTTGAAGGCAAAGTGCACACATCAGAATGATCGGATTGCCACCTTGGTAACTGAATAGCAGCTGGCCTCTCTGGAACATTACAACCAGAAGTTCTATCATCACTAAGACCGATATTCTGTTGATTTTGAGAAAGAATTCCACCACTGCAATCAGATGCACAAATTATCGGATTGGACTTGGCACAAACCAATCCATCACACACAACATCCTTTGATGAAGTCATCATAACTTTGTCCAAATTAAACTCTTCCCTCCTTTCAGAGCAACCATCTGTCTTCAGACCAGAGTCTTCCTGAGCATCTACCAAGGCTTTATCACAAAAGCTTATATGAGCTACTGACTGCTCCATCAGCAACTTAAGATGCAAACTGAGAAAAAATGTGGGTGCAGCCGCAAAAGAAAGAGAAAAAGGAAAAACCTTCCTCTTTCCGGCATCAGAAGACTGATGGGTGTCAACCCGAGTGAACTCTCTAGAAACACCCATAATATTAATCCCCGGTCTAGTCCTCTTTCGCATGATCTGTTCTCGTAAAGTCACAATTTATCCAAGGAAAATAAATAAATAAATAATAATAAATCAACATAATAGACTTTGCAGTGCCTGTCTGCCTGACAAGCTTTGAGACAAGACATAAATAAATGTAGCTAGGAATAGGTTAAATGATGTGAACAAAATAGAACTACCGATCAAGAAACTAGAAAACTAGAAGAAAGTACCTTTACTGTGGATGGCTGCCCACTGATGGATGTAACAGGATGCCCACTTGTTCCATTTTGAAGTGCCTGGATGTTATCATACGTGCATTCAGAGAGATGGAGCTGCTTACTGAGTAAGCAATGTTTCTTAAGCTTTGAATCCAAGTACATCCACTTTGAATTCTCCACTCTTGAGAAATTGTAAAAAGCAAATACAAGTGGCTTTTTAATGACATGAACACTTGAAAACCTGAATCTGATCGATGTAACTGGCAACTCCAAGTCAATATATTCCCCCTGATCGACAGGTTGGTTAAATACTCTAAGGACCCAAAAGACAAATGCCGCAGCCATCTTTGAGCATCCTTCGAACAACAGGAACCTAAGCCCAAACACATTATCAACAAAAAGCATCTCCAAATGAACTCTTGGCCACATGGTTATAACTGTTCCATAACGAAGCAGCAGAACAGCACGGACCAGCCACAAATTGTCAGATCTAAACGAGTCATTCAGCACCGAGCGTATTGGAAAATTGAAGTCGAATTTGAATGCTGCTGACCCTGTGTCCAACCAAAGTTTAGTTACTCCTTCTGAATATGTCAACCGCAATGGACCCTTAGTCTCAACACTCCTGTCAACTGGTTCTCTGACAATGGAACAAGAAGCATTTATATTAGCATGCATCTCTTTAGGGACAAGAGGGGATTTTGATGTTGGCCTACGCCTTGTCCTAACATAGACAATAGGCTGTTTGCCATCTTTGTGGCAATTGGCACTTTGCAATGAGGACTTCTTCCCAAGATTGTCACCTAATTTATCATGTGAAACAGAACCACTGGAGATACTACCTTTACCCTCTCTCAAGTAACTCTTGGTTGAGCATCCCTGTACTTTTACGGGTTCATCATAAAAGGATGAGACTGTACCTGGAAGAGGACCAGAGGACCTATGTTTTTTAATACCATGCAAAGCAGAAGATTTAACCCGATGAGAAGATCGAGCCAACCATGAGATTATAGGCTCTGTGTCCATACAGTTTTCTCCACAGCTATCATCCTCTGTAATATCATCTCTTACTTGCCTTTCTTTTCTGGACTTGCTCCCTTTTTGTGCATCAGAATCCATACTTTTCTTTACTGTTCTTTTTTCCCCTGCTTCTCTTCGAACTTCACTAGGAAATAAAAGGAGTTTGAACCTCTCAGTTTGAAGATTAACCCATTCTTGGTCCCGATCATCATATTTGATATGGTGAAGCTTACTTTCTTTGTCATAGCCATCAACAAGGCCATAGTACCAACTCTGGTCCAACGGCCAAAAAACCTTAATTCTCTGGTTCAATACCCAGTCCGGATCCAAATCACCTAACAAAATTTCATAGAAGTGCCGCCTCTTCCTGGAACTACCCTTCTCTTTGTCCAGTTTCCTTGGTCTCAAGACTCTATTGGCAGTATCAACTGACGCTGATTCTGAACCTGGAGACTTTGATCCATGACTACTAATATTTCTACTAGAAGGCAGCAAAAAGGACAGACCAGTACAGTTTGGATCAAACCGTGAAGATAGCATCCTTGCTGCATTCTCCTCAAGATTTGCCTCATCATCCTCCCGCAAATGATCAGATATTTTACTGCTATCTATTAGAGGCTCAGCCTCCTTGGCAACCCTAATTCTATCTGAAGACAAAGCCTTTCGCTTCCTATCCTTCCTCCGTGGCCTCTTTAAAGAGGAATCACCACTATTTACAGCAGAATGACAGGCACTCTCCTCCTTACCCTTGAAATGCTGCACAGAACTTGAATCACAACTCCTACTTTCCTTAATCTCATCAACATCCTTCTGTTTAGTCTTTGAAGACTCAACCCCCCTGTCCAAATCATCAATGCTTAACTTAGGCAACTGATCGCCATTGCAACTTCTACCACTTGGCTGACCTGCCAGGTTCGGTGCTTGACGAACTTCAAATTTCTTCCGCCCCACAAAATCCCTCTTTCGCTTTGGAATACATACAGGACCATCACTGAGAATTAGTGAATGTCTATTAACCCCACTACTGCTACTCAATCCCTGCTTGGCCTCCAACTTATGTTCACACAAATCCTGCCTACTGGAGCCAGGCCCTTTGTGAGATTCTTCATCAACAACCTTCTTGATGCAACCATCAGCATTTTCTAGGCTGCTTAGAGGCAGTTCCTTTCTACTCCTCTTTTTCTTGCTCCTCTTCTCATCACCACCCCCACCATGATTACTCCCTTTCCTCTTTAGGTTCTTCTCAGGGGCCTCGTTTGTAACTTTTGATTTATACAAACTCTTCAGATCCAAAGATCTCGATTTTTTGGGAATTGCAGCGCCATGTGAGTTCCCTTCTCTATCTTCCATGAACAATCGGCAGTACAGTACCAAATTCCCAAATTTTCACATTCCATCATACATATCGGAACGCTTTTTCCAGATCTGAACCACCAAAAAAGGAAAAGAAAAATCACAACTAATCCCTACACCATTTTCAAAGTACTAAGATCACGAGAATTCTACGCATGCATTGGAATAATCGCATTAAACAACACCGAACATATTAAAAACAAATTCGTAACAAATTCATACACGTACCTCAACCGACACACCGCAGAGCAGTTGATTCCGCCCCCAAATCGCGAGGATCACCACCACGGATCATGAGTTAGGGTTTGAATCTCACCTCTTCGAACAAAAACCCTAATCTAATTGTGAATTTGGGATTGAAATTCACCGATAAATTTCGATTTCAATTTTGCTTTTTTTGTTTTTTTCAAAAACCGCGAGAGACGGACGAGAGCTAGGGTTTCTTTTCAGTTTCGCGAGAAAGGGTTTTTAGATCGAAAAATATCAAAATATTGAAGTAGTTGAAATGGAAAATAGCTCGGAAAACACAGATTGTTTTTTAATGACACGTGGCACTGTAGGGTCCGATGGATCGGAAATTATCGGTGCTGTCTACAATCGTCTATTTCGTGGTCTACGATAAGCAGGACTTTATGAAAGGTTCATGAGCATACGATTGAAATATGAACAGCTCGATTGGATTTTTGGCATGAGACGAGCACGAAGATTCCGTAATGTTCTCGCGGTTGCACGAGACATAGGCGATAAGATTTATGCGCACTGTTTTCTGACGAGAAAATGGAAAGTGAAATCAATTTCCACTGAGTGGTTTGGTAATGGGGCCCTCGTCTTTGGTAAAATTCGGAAATGCCATTGAGCTTTTAAGGATCCCTTGGAAATGTATTTTCAATTTCTAATTTCTATTATATTTAGGGAGTGGATTCTCTCCAATGAAAAAAAATTGGATGGTGTTAATTGTGATCTTTTACTTTTTATTATTTTCTCTCTCTCATTTTTAATTTTGGCCCCACTTATAAAATTAATGGTGAGAGATCACACTACATTTTCTTTAAGTGTTGAAAAAACTAGAAAAGATCCATTTCCTTCTATTCAATATTTTTTTCGAATCTTAAGAAAAATACTCCTCATAAGAAAGGAATTTTTAATTTAAATTAATAAAATATAATATTAAATTAATAAAATATAATATTTATTGAAATATGTAAATAGAAAAATATTCTATAAACATGATGTGATATATCATTGTACACTGAAACACTTTAAAAACGCATCTTAAATATGTAATTACTAAAAAGTGATACACGCTGACTGTTACACATCTCGAATCCAAATGCATCTAAAATATGTAATAAATGTTGAAAATAGATACTGAGTACTCGAGATATATGACTAATGAATTTTAAGCCTTAGTAGCTGATATATGTTCAGCTCAACTATATATAGGGTGTGGTTAAGATGTTTATTCATCTAAGGGGTTTTTGTTAGTTTTGGAAAGCTTGAAAAGCATATATAGCTCACAAAGATGTGGTGCCAAATATCATGTGGCACTCCAAACCTATGCACCTTTCTACAAAAGTAATCGTAAATCTCATCCTCTAATATATAATATAATCAACATTTACTTGTTAATTTTATAAAATGCAAAAGATAATATTTATCAGTAGTTCAAATTCTGCCAAAGTGCTACAAAAAATTTCATAGACATCCAGCAGAGAATTGCTTGCATCAACGATAGTATTTCAATCTATCCAATTCCAAAACTATATATTTAGCATTTTTTCGAATACTGTAGTTTTTTACTTCCATGAGAACAGCATCTCTACTCTTAAACCTATAGTCGACCGGAAATTTTACACCGCTATCCATGTTGTAATCTTCTTCTTTGCTACAGTTGAAAGGATCATCTAGTTAAGAGTGTGATAGTGGCTTGGAACTTCTAATAATTGTGAATGGCCAAAGGGGGAGGAAAAAGAAATCGAGCACCCCATCTGTTGGAGTCTCTGGCACATACTCGTCGGATGAATCATTCTCTTTAGACGAACCGATTTCAACAACACAATCCGAATAAGACTTACTCTCATCTTCTTCGACAATATCGTGAGGTACGGCAAAGTGAATCGGTGTTGCCTCTACCAAAATTGCTTGCGGGATCAAAGAGGACATCCCACAACTACCACCTCCGTCACGAACCGCTACATACCACTCCATCACATGTTGTGATATTAACCTAGCATATACATCAAATATTACCCACACATGATAATCAGTTTCGACCCAAAATGCCATGTTAATAAATCTTTCACTCGGCAGTGTGGAGAGAAATCTATATGCAACTCTCCAAACCTCCTTAGAACATATTGCACCCATGTTGCTCAATATGACATTCTTCACGGCGTCTGGAGAATTATGATGGCAAGTACGCAACATCATAGGTGAATTGCACTCAAAGACTTACTAATAGTCATGTATATGAAGAATAAGGAGGAGAATAGAGAATAATGGAATTAGTGTATTGTGATGAGCTTGAGTTAAGAACCTTATATAGGAATTTTTTTTATGTAGTTATTAAGGGTACTAAGAACGTAGATAAATATGCACACATCCCAAGCACACAGACCCAAATTTCTATATAAACATATCCTAAGTACTCAGCACTGGTTTATGTACAATTATGCAGTTGTATCATATCACAGGTGTAATCGTATAATTTTTTTAACTGTATCATATTCTAGGTACACAGTACCCCGTTTGCATTATTAATGATTTTTTTCGTCTGTGTACATGGAATGTGTAATGCATATCGTCAAAAAACTAGTCTCAATCTAAATACTTCAAGGACAGAAGATAATGCCACTTAGCCAATAAAAAAGGAATGTTACATGCTCGTCGTCAAGAACAAGGTCTTCTTATTTACCTTTATTGTTATGGAAGAAATTTTGGTAGGTGGTGAAAGAAAGGTTGGGATAATTGATCTCGTTCTTGATTTAGTGGTAACTTGTTATGACCCAACTAAGATTGGGCCGCTTAATTAGTTGGTTAGCACATTAGAGTTTGTTAGGAATATAAATAAGAGTATTGAGTCATTATATTGAGTATGAAAAAATTAATGAATTTGTCAATTCTTTAGAATTCTTTGAAAATTAGTAACTCATCTCAAATAGAATTGCAAAATTGGTGTTTTATTGAGAGTCTTCTATGCCAAAAAAAAAAACTTAATTCCATTACGAATTTCCAATGTTCGATGATATCAGATATGGTTACCATTGGCTGATTCTCACATAACAGTTTTAGAATTCTCAAGGAATTATAGAATTGAATGTTGAACTTTGTTCAATTTAGGGTTTCTCTTCTTAACTCGAAGAGGGAGTACTTATATTGATTTAGAGAATGCTAACATTGAAAGAGATTGGTAACTCGTCTCGAATAGCATTGCAACATAACTAGTATTTTCCCTAAGGGAGGTAGGCCAATGATGGCAACGACATATAATAGAAATAGAATAATATTGCATGTGGAGTGTAGAAGGTATGAGTGGATTTATCTGAAAAACACAATTCACTTACTATTAACTACAGATTGATTTTATATGTCTCTCTACTGATATGGATAGTGCAATGTTCTTTTGACTTCTGGTATCCAATAACACTTACTTTCAAGTATAATTGTATATGAGATTCAAAGTACCTTATGGTGATAGAGCCTTTAAAGGCCATGGGTCCTTGTTTTTTTGGTTTTTCATGGTATCCCTTAGCCCGACAGGCTAAAGACTAATCTGTCACGGTACTGAGGTCTATTTAAGGATTTGCAGCTAGTCAATGGATTGCTGCATGCACAAGGCGGGATTCGAACCCCCGACACTTGCTTAAGCGGGCTAGTGAGCTAACCACTACTAGACCAACCCAATTTAGTTTTTATGAGTCGTTGTTGAGGACAATGATAAAAAAAAAATGCTTCATCTTATATGCAGTATGAGAAGAGATAAGTAGGTCAACAAATACTAAGTTTGTGCTACCAATGATAAAGGGAAGTAGTACTTGGATCTAGTCAGCAAGTCATTGATAGAAGGAAACCATGAGAGCTTAAAGATGTTGATTTGGATGAGTAATTATAAGTGACAAGTCGCTCAATATAGACAAGTAAAAAAGAAGAGTCCAATAATACTAACAAATCACAAAGCAGTGCAATATAAAAAAGGATGCATTACAAACATATAAAAATATATATAGAAAAACATATATTTGAGTCATGATTGTTGCTAATAAAATATAGATCAACGTTGTAGTTCATCTGACAAATTTTACATCGTGGACTTTGTGGTTGAATTCGCCAAGAAAACTAAGCTAGTTTAGGATTTTTAATTTTTTCTACCAGATCTCTTAACTAAAAGTGACTTTACTTTCTTTCTGACATCCACCAAGCCATTAGGCCAATGTAGAACATAGGATGTTGTATAAAGTGCTTCTGGATGAGATCTTTTTAGATTGAATCCTGAAGAATTTTTCCTCTCCAAGAAAAACTATTATGATCTTCTATTAGAAAAATGACTGCAACAAGGGAGATCAATTAGGAATGCAATATCTTTTTGTAAAATGATCGACCCTCAATGTAGATGAAGTTGCTTATTTTTGTTTGATAATGCATAAAAAAATAGGGTAATGAATATTTTTTGTCCCAAAAATTTTCGATTTGCAACAAACGTACTTCTGACAGGTAATTTTTAAGAAACTCAGGACCAATTCAGTAACAATTTCACAAGGACACCATTTAACATGTAAGAACTCAATTTTCGGTAAACAGACTATTCTGACTATTTTAAAATTTATCCTGCAAAATTCAAAACTCCGGCCCAATAAGAAATAGTGAAGAAGGCCCAAGGGTTAAAAATAAAAATTTAAATAGAAAAAGAAAATTTATGAGGTTAAACTTGACTTTATGAGGGTAATTAATTTCTCTAAGTCAAATTTGTCTAGTTGGTATTAAATATTAGTTTACTATTGGCTTATTTTTCTCACTAGAGACTTTTTGAGCCGGGAAAACACTTTTAGTGACGGTTTTGCGCACGCCGAGAAAAACTCTAGTAACCAAAGACCTCGGAACCAATGGTAAAAATAATTTCTACCTGAGTAAATGTGTCTCGAGATTTATATTAGCCATCTACTCATGATTTAATTCTTTAAGAATAAATATTAGCCACTAATTATTTTACCGCACGGTAAAAGTTATCCGAACCGAATTTTTGACTAGTATTCCACAAATGACTCCTAGAGATCCCAAATCCTCTTACTTGCCACCCAAGTAACTCGTCCCCCTCTCTTAGCCTCTAGGCCGATATTATCTTAGTCTCTTATCCCTCTCTGCTATATTTTTTAACCACGAATAATTAATTGCGGTTAACTGCAGATAAACACGTCATTATGAAACTGACTGTGTTTTCCCGAAATCATGCTCTTTCTCTCTTATTCTCAGCCCATTCTTCTCTAATTTTTCTTTTTCCATCACTCTTTTACTATATTAATTAAGTTAGACTTCAGCATTTTATTTAAGACAATTATCAAGCAAAAATTTAACAATATTTTACCACAAAGAGAGATATAAAAATCGTGAGTGAGAGAGGAGAAAAAGTGAAACTTCTGCACCTATTACCTGCATTTTCACCCCTTTTCCTCAAGGTTCTTACATTGTTTTTCAAGGACTCAAGTCATACAAACACAAATCCTTGCCTGATTTCACTAATTCTTGTGTTTATATTGAAAT
This sequence comes from Arachis ipaensis, assembly GCF_000816755.2. Taxonomy (NCBI): domain Eukaryota; kingdom Viridiplantae; phylum Streptophyta; class Magnoliopsida; order Fabales; family Fabaceae; genus Arachis; species Arachis ipaensis. The sequence continues at coordinate 122,838,270 of NC_029792.2, forward strand.
TTTGGCAATGTAATCTATTGTTCCTTCTCCTTACTTTTCTATTTTTTTCAACAGTGGTCATGATAAATTCTTGCTCTCCCTCATTTATAGAAAATCCCTCTTGAAGCCTATATGGATCACACCTAATCAGCTAGAGAAATTCGAGCTCATAGTGGTTGAATTTTGACCTTTTTGTGACACTTTTCGGCTAAAAACGAAACTGCACAATCACAGTCGTGCCTCTACCTTTGTGTGCATGTTTTCTAGTGTTTGAAAGGTCTAAGAACTGAATTAGATAAGAGCTAAGAGTTAACATTAGTTAGAATATGTTTGTGCTTGTTTTCGGTGTTCATATGAACCACTTTGTGGTGAATTTGTGCTTGTTTTGCAAATCTAAAAATTCTATAAGCTATCTCTATTTTGGCTTGATAAATATGTGTAATATACAGTATAATTATCTCTGGATTTTGTGTGGTAACAGCAAAAAATATGGAAGCGCCTGGGGTTTAAGTTTCAAGTCTTAAACGTCACTAAAAGTAGAGAAAAATATAAAACTACATCTCTAAAAATTTCAGCCATTGAGAGCACGAAAATTATGGTGAAAAAGAGTTAAAAAAAAAAGTGAGAAAAATAGTTTTAATCCTATGGAACAAGTAGGTAAAAATTAAAATGGGTGTTATGATCATTTCGAGTAAAAAGAAGCCTAAAAATATAATATAAATAAGATATAAGACAGTTTAAAAGTAGGTACAGAAATAGTTTTAATCCTATGGAAGAAAGGTGGAAAGGTAAAAAATGTGTTATGGTCATTTTTGGGTAAAAAGAGAGTTGAAAATGTAATTTAAATGAAAAATAAGTAAATTTTGAATTTAGTATCATTAGGGATAAAATAGTAATTATATAAAATATTTGGGTCAAGATTATAATTATAAAAAGTTTTGGACCTAAAATAAAAATTTAGTAAAAATTAAAAGTAAAACGGTAATCAGAGCAAGTAAATAAATTAATAAAGGGTAAATTAGTTTTCTTGGTCTCTAGTGGTAAAAATTGACATTTAATAAAATATTAGGAGTAATTTGGTCATAAAAAACTATTAGGATTAATCCGGTAAAATTTTGACGCTAAACAAGGTTAAACAGTAAAACTAGAGTACTTAGGTGCAAAAATAGAATTTTTAGGTATAAAGCACAAAATTAAAAATGATTAATTAACTTAATAAAAATAAAAAGGTCTTGTAAGAAAAATATGTGAGTATAATGGTAAAGTAATAACATTAGTGGGAAAAGTGTCATTAAAAACCTAAAGAAAATGGTCAAAAGAGAAGTTAAATAAAAAGGGCTAGTAAAATGTGACAAGGTTGAGATATTTAAAAAAAAAAAAAAGACCAGGCACAAGTTTTTATAAAAGAAGGGCAGAGAAGTTCATTAAAGATAAAATTTTGTTGAGATGTACTACGAAAAAGAAAACTGTAAACTCCAAGGTGCTAGAGATACCTGGCAGAGCGGACTTCCATCCCGCCTGACCAGAGACTATATGAACGTGAAGACGCCTGCCATATAGATTGTTACTCACTGGAAGCATCTTGTATTTTTGGGCCACTCTTTTATTAGTGTTGCGACTGTATTTCGAGCATTTGTGCGCGATCGACCCAGTGGAATAGTCATATCCGGACTTGAACTGGGTAACATCGGGTTGCGGATAGTCAACCGATGCATGAGTTCATGACCTGTGTAAGACCATACATGCATTATACTTGGTTGCTGCATTTCTCTGCTTGTGACTATTTACTTGTATATGTGATTGTTATACTGTTATATACTTGTGATTGCATTTGTTTGTATGATTAATTACTGTTGTGACCTTGTAAACGATTAGACTTAGGTTGCAGACCCTTTAGGTTTTTCATATAGTACCCTGCTAGAAACCTTAGGTTCACACCAATTTTTTTCCAACATCCGCAGGTGGGGACCGGCATGATCTTCTTTGAGTGCCTAGCGTACGGCAGCTACGTGGACCCTGCAGCGAGAGCACGGTGCTTTGGAGTAGTCTGCATATACGCACTTACTATCTTCCCTACCGTCCTTTCTCTCACCCTCTGCTCAGCCAGGAGTTTGACTCTGACATTCCCCATGACACACTGTTATCCGAGCTTCACCCTAGCAGAGACTAGTATTCTTTTTCGCCTTACCCTTTGAACATAGCAGAGTCGATACCGGAGTCCCCGATCATTGGTATACCCGAGTACCCACTGGTGCGGTATTTTACAACCATACTTACTAACCGACAAGTGCACCGGGTCGTACCAAGTAATACCTTACGTGAGTAAGGGTCGATCCCACGAGAATTGATGGACTAAGCAACAATAGTGTTTGATAGGCTTAGTTAGACAAACAAAAATTGGTGTTGAGATGCAGTATAAAAGAGATTAAACAATATAAAAAGTATTGAAGAAGGGCAAGTAATTAAGTTGGGAATAATATATGGAGAAGGCAGTTAAGGTTTTAAAGTTATCTATTTTCTGGATTGACTTTTCTTATTAACTATTTTAATTATGCAAGATTTAATTCATGGCAAACTATTTATGACTAGACCTTAATTCCTTAGACCTTCCTAGTCTCCTCTAAAATTCATCAAATGCCAATTCCTTGGTCAATTAATTCCAATTAGAGGGTGATGATCGAATCCTAGTTTATATGCCACAAGAATCCTAATTATTCAAAAATAAAGGGATTATATGTCACGTATCCCGTTAAATACAAACAATTAGAAATTCAGGATAATATGTTTTCAAGCTATTGTTCAAGTAAAGAGCTTTTCCAAGTTTTACAAGAACTCAAATAGAACATGGGTCATACTTCCGTTCCACCCAAATTCATAAAATAAAGAACGAAAACAATTATTGAAATATAAATCAAAACATGAATTAAAATAGAAAAATAATATTATCAATCCATACAATAGACAGAGCTCCTAACCTTAACAATGGAGGTTTAGTTGCTCATGGAAAAGAGAAATAAGGATTCAGGTAAAAATGTACCGAGCTCCAATCTGATGGCATAAGATTCCTTTTTATAACTAATCCTAATAAATTTAAATTCTAATATTTAAAATTAAACTTAAAATAATATCTTTTCTTAATTTAAGATTTGAATTTAAATTTGAATTAATTAACAGATCTTCAGTTGATGGGTGGGGACCACTTGTTCTGTCCATTCTGCAGCTTCTAATTTGTATTTTCTGGGCTGAAAATTGAGTTAAAACAGCCCAGAAATCGCTCCCAGCGTTTTTCTACATTTTCTGCACGTGGCGCATGTGACGCGTCCGCGTCGTCTACGCGTTTGCGTCATTTGTGCAGATTCCAGTCCACGCGTTCGCGTCAGGCACGCGATCGCGTCATTGTGATTTTCTCCATTCCGCGCGGTCGCGTGAGCCATGCGTCCGCGTCGGTATTCGCTAGTCATCTCCTTGGCTTCTTCTCTTTTTCTGCAGAAACTCCATCAAATTTCGCCAAATTCTACCTAAAATAAACAGTATTGTACAAAACTCAAAATAGCATCCATAGTGGCTAAAATATAATTAATTCTTAATTAAATTCAACAATTTAGATGCAAATTCACTAGGAAAAGATAGACAAGATGCTCACACATCACAACACCAAACTTAAACTGTTGCTTGTCCTCAAGCAACCAAAACTAATATAAGCTTAGGATGTGAATTTTCATGAGAATGAGAGTTCGATTAAGCTCATGTCTTATAGTGGGGTTTACAACTGCAATCCTGAACAGTTTTGGCATCTCACTTTATCTTTTGAGGTTCAGAATGACTGGCCTCCATAGGAACTCAGAAATCAGATAGTGTTATTGATTCTCCTAGTTCAGTATGTTGATTCTTGAACACAGCTACTTTATGAGTCTTGGCCGTGACCCTAAGCATTTTGTTTTCCAGTATTACCACCGGATACATAAATGCCACAGACACATAACTCGGTGAACCTTTTCAGATTGTGACTCAGCTTTGCTAGAGTCCTCGGTTAGAAGTGCCCAGAGTTCTTAAGCACACTCTTTTTGCTTTGGATCACAACTTTAACCGCTCAGTCTCAAGCTTTTCACTTGACACCTTCATGCCACAAGCACATGGTTAGGGATAGCTTGATTTAGCCGCTTAGGCCAGGATTTTATTCCTTTGGGCCCTCCTATCCATTAATGCTCAAAGTCTTGGATCCTTTTTACCCTTTGCCTTTTAGTTTAAAGGGTTATTGGCTTTTTCTGCTTGCTTTTTCTTTCTTTTTTCTTTTTTTTATTTTATTTTATTTTATTTTTGCAAGCTTTGTGTTTTTCACTGCTTTTTCTTGCTTCAAGAATCAATTTTTTTAATTTTTCAGATTATCAATAACATTTCTCTTTTTCATCATTCTTTCAAGAGCCAACAATTTTAACATTCATAAACTTCACTATCAAAAAATATGCACTGTTCATGTCATACATTCAGAATCACAGAAAATACCACCACATTTAAGTAAATAAGACTATTATTCAATATAGACCCACTTTCTCATGCAATATATCACTCCTGTATTTTTTTATTTGAAATTAAGCTTAGTGAGTAATACATGAGGCATTTTTTTCATAATTAAAGCAATGGGGAGAACTAAACTATTCCTAGGATTCTAACTAATAAAGGATCATGCAACAAACAAAGCAAAATAGCAGGAAACCGGAACATAACGTAGAAAAAGAGGGAAGGAATAAAAATGAAAGGAACTCAACCACCTTAATTATCCTAGCGGTCGTTTTATTCTTCAGGTTGTGTTCCTCCGTGAAGATGATTCACCTCCCTTTTGTACTAGAAAACCTATAAGTGCAGCGTCAACACCAAACTTAAAGGTTTGCTTGTCCTCAAGCAAAGAAGAACTGAAAATAGAAGAGACAAATATTTAAATGAAAGAAAAAAATAAAAGGATAAGAGAATAAAAGAGAATTAGGATTGGGAGAGAGAGAAAACTGGGCGGCGCAAGCGACGCGGCCGCGTGGGGCACGCGGTCGCGCGCATTATGTGCGTCCAGCACCAGTCCAGCACCACTCTAGCACAACTTTCAGCTGTGAACCCGTTTTACGTCGAAAATCAGGGCACGCGGCCGCGTGGGTCACGCGGTCGCGTGGGAGGCCATTACGCCCATACGACGCGGACGCATCGGTGACGCGGTCGCGTGGGACGAATTGTGCCATTGGCACGCCTCCAGCCACTCTCCAGCGTAACTCTCTGTTCGTTTTTATTTTTCTCTTCTCCCCTTGCGACGCGGACGCGTCGCGTGGCTCTTTTTTTTTTTTTTTTAGCTTGAGGTGGTCGGTTCCTGGAAGAACATAGCTGCATGATCAGAGAATTAGTAAGAACTCAATAAAAACAAAATAACTAAGAAAAACTACTACGAAAAATGGCGAAGGATACGAAATTATCGGGTTGCCTCTCGACAAGCGCTTCTTTAACGTCACTAGCTTGACGGTCAGTTCTGCTAGTTTAGCAGATGAGTGGACCTCTGGCGGTCAATCTCGCCTCCAAGATAGTGCTTCAACCTCTGGCCATTCACTGTAAATTTCCTGTCAGAATTTTCTTCCTATATTTCCACATGACCATATGGTGAGGCTCTGGTAACCACAAACGGTCCTGACCACCGAGATTTCAGCTTCCCGGGAAAGAATTTGAGCCTTGAATTATACAGAAGCACTCTTTGTCCTGGCTCAAAGATTCTGATGGCAATCTTCTTATCATGCAGTAGCTTGGTTCTCTCCTTATAGAGCTTGGCATTCTCATAGGCTGAATATCTGAATTCATCAAGCTCATTCAACTGAAGCATCCGCTTAATTCCTGCAGCTTCTGAATCAAGATTCAGGTACCTGATTGCCCAATAAGCCTTGTGCTCTAGCTCCACTGGCAAGTGACAGGCTTTGCCATAGACAAACTGATATGTGGACATGCCAATTGGAGTCTTGTATGCTGTTCGGTATGCCCAGAGAGCATCATCAAGCTTCCTAGACCAGTCTTTTCTTGAAACATTGACGGTCTTTTCCAAAATCCTCTTAAGCTCCCTGTTGGAAACTTCAACCTGTCCACTTGTCTAAGGATGGTAGGGGGTTACCACTTTATGACGGACTCCATATCTATGCAGAAGAGAGTCCAGCTGTCTGTTACAGAAGTGGCTTCCTCCATCACTAATGAGTGTCCTTGGGACGCCAAACCGGCTAAAGATATACCTCTGAAGAAAGCTCATTACCACCTTGGCATCATTGGTGGGCAAAGCCACAGCTTCCACCCATTTGGACACATAGTCGACTGCCACTAGGATATAGTTGTTCGAATGTGAGGGTGGGAAAGGTCCCATGAAATCAATACCCCACACATCAAACAACTCAACCTCAAGAAGTCCCTGCTGTGGCATTTCATGGTTAGCAGGGAGATTTGCAGCTTTTTCACATCTGCCACAGTGCTTTACTAAAGCTCTTGAGTCCCTGAAGAGAGTCGGCCAGTAAAACCCGCTCTGAAGGACTTTTGTAGCTGTCCTCTCACCACCAAAATGGCCTCCATACTCAGAACCATGACAATGCCAGAGAATCTGCTGTTTTTCTTCATCTGGGACACACCTCCGGATAATTCCATCTGAACACCTTTTAAAAAGGTATGGTTCCTCCCAAATGTAGTACTTTGCATCAATCAATAGCTTCTTCACTTGTTGCCTACTGTACTCCCTTGGGATAAAATTCATGGCCTTATAATTTGCAATGTCTGCAAATCATGGGGCCTGCTGAATGAGAAATAATTGCTCATCTGGAAATGTCTCATTCACAGCTGTGGGTGGTTGTACTCCTGCTTCAGGCTCAATTCTGGAGAGATGGTCAGCTACTTGATTTTCTGACC
>NC_029792.2:122864045-122874298 GCF_000816755.2 Arachis ipaensis
CAATATCAAACTCCTGAAGGAGCAACACCCATCTGATTAATCTTGGTTTAGAATCCTGCTTGGTTAGAAGGTAATTCAAAGCAGCATGGTCAGTATAAACAATAACCTTAGAACCAAGTAAATAGGACCTAAACTTATCAACCACATACACAACAGCTAATAATTCTTTTTCTGTAGTTGTGTAATTCTTTTGAGCATCATTTAACACACGTCTGGCATAATAAATGACATGTACAAGCTTACCATGCCTCTGTCCTAAAACAGCTCCTATAGCAAAATCACTAGCATCACACATTAATTCAAATGGTAAATTCCAGTCAGGGGGAGCTATAATGGGAGCAGAGGTAAGGTTTGCCTTCAGAGTTTCAAAAGCATGCAGACAGTTAGAATCAAAGACAAAAGGAACATCAACAACCAACAGGTTGCTCAATGGTTTAGCAATTTTAGAAAAATCCTTTATAAATCTTCTATAAAATCCTACATGACCCAAGAAACTCCTAATTGCCTTAACATTAGTTGGTGGTGGTAATTTTTCAATTACCTCCACCTTTGCTCTGTCAACCTCAATTCCCTTACTTGAAATCCGGTGCCCAAGAACAATGCCTTCAGCGACCATAAAATGGCATTTTTCCCAATTTAAAACAAGGTTTGATTCTTGACACCGTTTCAAGACAAGAGATAAATGTTTAAGGCAAGATTCAAAAGAATTACCAAAAACAGAAAAGTCATCCATAAATATCTCAATAAACTTTTCAACCATATCAGAAAAAATTGAAAGCATACACCTCTGAAAAGTTGCTGGAGCATTGCAAAGTCCAAATGGCATTCTCCTGTAGGCAAGTACTCCAAAGGGGCATGTGAATGCTGTCTTCTCTTGATCTTGAGGGTCCACTGCAATTTGATTATATCCAGAATATCCATCTAGAAAACAATAAAAAGCATGACCAGCTAACCTCTCAAGCATCTGATCAATGAAGGGGAGGGGAAAATGATCCTTCCTTGTAGCAGTGTTGAGCCTCCTGTAATCTATGCACATTCTCCATCCTGTGACTGTTCTTGTAGGAATAAGCTTATTCTTTTCATTCTTGATCACTGTCATCCCTCCTTTCTTGGGAACTACCTGCACAAGACTTACCCAAGGCTGTCAGAAATAGGGTAAATAATACCTGCTTCCCATAATTTCATTACCTCTTTTTGGACCACCTCTTTCATAGTTGGATTGAGTCTCCTTTGTGGTTGCACAACTGGTTTAGCATCATCTTCAAGAAGGATCTTGTGCATACACATGGTTGGACTAATCCCCTTCAAGTCACTAATGGTCCACCCAAGAGCTGTTTTATGGCTCCTGAGCACTGAAATAAGCGCCTCCTCTTCTTCAGGCTTCAGAGAAGAGCTAATAATCACTGGATATGAATCATTTTCACCCAAAAACATATATTTCAGAGAAGGTGGTAAGGGTTTGAGCTCAAGCTTGGGGGCTTCCTCCTCCTTAATTGGCGTGTTCATCAGCTCCTTTTGGGGCGGTGAATCATCAACTTCAACTAATTCACACTCAGAAATAGGATCTAGAACATCATCAAGTACCTCAGTTTCCAGTACTTCTTGAACAAGTGGTTCAATAACATCTATTTTCATACATCTCTCAGAATCATTGGGGTGTTTGAGGGCTTCAAAAACATTTAGGACCACCTGTTCTTCATTGACCCTCAGGGTTAATTCACCCTTTTGCACATCAATCAGAGCTCTACCTGTAGCTAAAAAGGGTCTACCAAGTATAATAGATGGTTTTACCTCCTCTTCCATGTCTAATATAACAAAATCAACAGGGAAGATAAATGGTCCTACTTTAACAAGTAAATCTTCAACCACACCTACAGGTAATTTAATAGAAAGATCAGCAAGTTGAAGAGAAATACGAGTAGGTTTTACCTCCTCAATTTGAAGCTTTTTCATCACTGATAGCGGCATGAGGTTGATGCTAGCTCCAAGATCACATAAAGCTCTCTGAATACCGACTTCTCCAATGGTGCAAGGGATGACAAAACTCCCTGGGTCTGGCATTTTCTCAGGAAGGGTGTGTTGAATAATAGCACTGCATTCCTTGGTTAACACCACGGTTTCTTGCTCCTTCCAATTCCTCTTGTGGGTCAACAATTCTTTCATAAATTTAGCATAAAGAGGCATTTGCTCCAGAGCCTCTGCAAAAGGGATGTTGATCTGCAGCTTCTTGAAGACATCTAAAAATTTAGAGAATTGCTTTTCTTTGGACGCCTTCTGAAGCCTCTAAGGATATGGCATTTTCGGCTTGTATTCAGGGGCCTTTGGTAAGGTGGGATAAGTGCCAAGAGAGTCAGGAAACGGGTTGTCTGCACGCTTAGGTGGGGCATGCTCTACCTCTTCCTTCTTCTCCTCTGGAGCTTCCTTTTCAACTGGATCTTCATTGACCTTATTCTCAGAACCAGCTACCTTACCACTTCTCAATTGAATAGCCTTGCAATCTTTTCTTGGGTTCACCACTGTATCACCAGGGAATGTATTTGAAGACCTTTCAGGTAATTGCTTGCTCATTTGACCCATTTGTACCTCTAAGTTTCTAATGGAGGCTCTGGTTTCTTGCACGAAACTCATCATCATCTCCCACTTAGATTCTTCTTGGGATTTAGAATTTGCCTGCTGAGGTTGTTGTTGTTGAGACTGAGATTGGCGGTTATTATAGTTGTTCTGTTGAAAACCGCCCTGAGAACTATTGTTGAAGTTCTGTGGTCTCTGAGGTTGATCTCTCCACCCAAAATTTGGGTGATTCCTCCACCCCTGATTGTATGTCTTAGAATACAGATCATTGTTGGGATTTCTAGGACCACTCCCCATGTAATTCACCTGTTCAGAAGAGGGTTGAGCATAATTATAATTATCATTTTGCATAAAGTTACCTGTCATGTCATAGGAGGTCTCTTGGGGTGGATTTTGAGTGTTGATAGCTGAGACTTGCATGCCACCCATCTGTTGAGTAAGTAGATTTATCTGCTGAGACATAAGCTTATTCTGAGCAAGAAGAGCATTAACAGCTTCTACTTCCAACACACCTCTCTTTTGAGAGGTTTTAGAGTTCACAGGATTCCTGTTAGATGAGTATAAATATTGGTTGCCTGCAACCAATTCAATCAGCTCAATAGTTTCCTCTGGTGTCTTCTTCTTGTGCAGTGAACCGCCTGCAGAAGTGTCTAGGCTCATCTTGGACATCTCACCCAAACCTTCATAAAATATATCTAGTTGGGTCCATTTGGAGAACATGTCAGGAGGGCATTGCCTAGTCAGTAGCTTGTATCTCTCCCAAACTTCATAAAGAGTTTCACCCTCCTTCTGTCTGAAAGTCTGAACCTCCAACCTAAGCTTAGTCAGCTTCTTTGGTGGGAAAAATTTAGTGAAAAATTCAGTAACGACCTTTTCCCAAGTATTCAGACTCTCCTTTGGTTGGGAATCTAGCCATAGCTTTGCTTTATTCCTCAGAGCAAACGGGAAAAGCATGAGTCTATACACCTCTGGATTCACTCCATTTGTCTTCACAGTATCACATATCTGCAGAAAATCAGATATGAACTGATTTGGATCTTCATGAGGAAGTCCATGATACTGGCAGTTTTGCTGCACCAGGGTGACCAGTTGTGGCTTCAACTCAAAGTTGTTTGCATTTATAGGAGGCACCACCAAGGTTGTCAAACTCGCGAGTCTAAGTAAACTCGTGGAGCTGATATAGACTCGACTCGCGAGTTAACCCGTAGACTCGTACGAGTTAACATGTTATGAAGTTTATATATATATTCATACATAATGTATATTTACTCAATTCTAACCCTTCAAAATTAATAATATCAATCTTAAAGCACATAATAAATTAAAATAGTAGCATAGGTTATAACAAATATTTTAAAATACACATTCAAATCTTCTATCATTATTCTTATACAAATACAACATAGAACACACAAAATTAAAAATTTTAAATCTGTAATACTAAATATTTAATTGAACATTGAACAATATCAAATAATCAAATTAATTTTAATCAAAATAATTAATTACTAATCAGCCATGAATGGATGAATCATCTGGCCATCTAACATAAACGATAAGTAATAGGCTAAAATTAGAAGCAATAAAATTTATAAAGAAAAAAAACTAAATCAAGAAGCAAATGCTCAAAAAAGAGCAAAAGGTATACAAAAAATAGAGGATACAGAAGAAAAGAAGGGGGCAAAGTCCCAGCAACAGTAGATCGAAGACAAGGGTGCAGCAGACAGCGGTGATGAGGGTGCAGCAGCAGCACAAAACGACGGCGACAAAGAGTCATGGATTTCACGACGGCACAAACCAGAGCAGTGATAGGACTATAAGAGAAGTAGTCGAACTCGTGAACGGTGATAGCATGATGGAGTTGCGGATAGTGGAGATGTGAAGAAATACAAAGCAGAGGACAACATAGATAAAATTCACAAAGACAACGGCGCAAATCAGAGCAGAGGTAGTAGACGCAGGCGAACAGCGGTAGCTCGACGGAGAACAGCGACTGCGGCAGAACATGGAGAAAGTGAGACTTGAGAGCAACGACACAGATGAGTGAGTTGTGAGTGAGTTTTCTTTCATTCTTTGGGAGTGTTATCGTAACCCTAATAAAAAAAAGTATTTTTTTGGTTTCAAAATGATGTTTTTTTGAGAAAAAATGAAGAAAAATACAAACTCGCTAACTCGGTCCTAAACTCACGAGTTTGTCCGAGTTTGACCGAGTCTAGCCGAGTTTACTCAGGATAGAGTTTATGTCCGAGTCAACTCGTTTCCATATCTAAACTCGTACGAGTTTACGAGTTAACTCGAGAGTTTGACAACAATGGGCACCACAATACTTTTTCCATAAAGATCCGCAGTAGGGGCAGAATAAGAGCCAAGTACTCTCCTCTGTTGATCATCCCCATTCGAATTTACCACATTGGCATTAGTGTTATTATTTGCCATAGTGGATTTTGCAGTCTTGCAAAGTCTTGCTTGTTGTAAACGTCGCCTGAAAGTTCTTTCAGCTTCAGGATCAAAATCTAAGAGATGTTCTTTGTCTCTGTTCCTGCGCATACACAAGCAAAAAATAAGAAAAAAATGGGACTCTCTACGTCAGAGTGCAGAGAAGTCCCTGTGAGGTAACCTGTGTAAAATAATAAAAATAAAAAGATAAAAATAAAACTAATAGAATATAAAAAGTAAAAAAAATTAATAAGAATAATAAAAAAAAACAAAGTAAAACGAAGAAAAGAAAAAATGAAAATAAAATAATTCCCGGCAACGGCACCAAAAACTTGGTGCGGTATTTTACAACCACACTTACTAACCGGCAAGTGCACCGGGTCGTACCAAGTAATACCTTACGTGACTAAGGGTCGATCCCACGAGGATTGATGGACTAAGCAACAATAGTGTTTGATAGACTTAGTTAGACAAACAAAAATTGGTGTTGAGATGCAGTATAAAAGAGATTAAACAATATAAAAAGTATTGAAGAAGGGCAAGTGATTAAGTTGGGAATAATATATGAAGAAGGCAGTTAAGGCTTCAGAGTTATCTATTTTCTGGATTGACTTTTCTTATTAACTATTTTAATTATGCAAGATTTAATTCATGGCAAACTATTTATGACTAGACCCTAATTCCTTAGACCTTCCTAGTCTCCTCTAAAATTCATCAAATGCCAATTCCTTGGTCAATTAATTCCAATTAGAGGGTGATGATCGAATCCTAGTTTATATGCCACAAGAATCCTAATTATTCAAAAATAAAGGGATTATATGTCACGTATCCCGTTAAATACAAACAATTAGAAATTCAGGATAATATGTTTTCAAGCTATTGTTCAAGTAAAGAGCTTTTCCAAGTTTTACAAGAACTCAAATAGAACATGGGTCATACTTCCGTTCCACCCAAATTCATAAAATAAAGAACGAAAACAATTATTGAAATATAAATCAAAACATGAATTAAAATAGAAAAATAATATTATCAATCCATACAATAGACAGAGCTCCTAACCTTAACAATGGAGGTTTAGTTGCTCATGGAAAAGAGAAAATAATGATTCAGGTAAAAATGTACCGAGTTCCAATCTGATGGCATCAGATTCCTTTTTATAACTAATCCTAATAAATTTAAAATCTAATATTTAAAATTAAACTTAAAATAATATCTTTTCCTAATTTAAGATTTGAATTTAAATTTGAATTAATTAACAGATCTTCAGTTGATGGGTGGGGACCACTTGTTCTGTCCATTCTGCAGCTTCTAATCTGTGTTTTCTGGGCTGAAAATTGAGTTAAAACAGCCCAGAAATCGCTCCCAGCGTTTTTCTACATTTTCTGCACGTGGCGCATGTGACGCGTCCGCGTCGTCTACGCGTTCGCGTCATTTGTGCAGATTCCAGTCCACGCGTTCGCGTCAGGCACGCGATTGCGTCATTGTGATTTCCTCCATTCCGCGCGGTCGCGTGAGCCATGCGTCCGCGTCGGTATTCGCTGGTCATCTCCTTGGCTTCTTCTCTTTTTCTGCAGAAACTCCATCAAATTCCGCCAAATGCTACCTAAAATAAACAGTATTGTACAAAACTCAAAATAGCATCCATAGTGGCTAAAATATAATTAATTCTTAATTAAATTCAACAATTTAGATGCAAATTCACTAGGAAAAGATAGACAAGATGCTCACGCATCACCCACCATGGTTCAATCCTGATGAGGATCAAGTGGTTCTCGATATACCTATGCCCAATGCTCCACCACCACCCCCTGCAGCCGAGCCAGGGTTCCATGGGCCAGGAGTTCCCGAGAGCTCTGGGTCCGTACCTTCATCAGAGTATAGCTCAGAGGCATGGATCGATGAAATGACAGCAAACCTGTATTCTAGTTCTTTCAAGACCGGAAAGGAGGACTCCACGAAGGATGCGAGCAGCAGCAACATCATAGGCACGTCAAAGTGATTCTCTCATTTCAGCATAATGTGTCAACAGCTTCCGGATATCCAGTATCAGCAACAACAGTAGTAGTAGTAATAGTAGTCACAATAGTAGTGGTCATTGTCCTCGCTCTGGATAGATTTTTTAGAGGGCTAGTTTTTTTTATATATATTTAATAAGTAGAACGGGTCCTAGATTATAGCGGCTCTTGTGAATCGGGACCTGTAAGTATAAATAACGGAGTATGTACATATAATGATAAGCAGTTAGGTATGAACTTGGATTATGTAATAAACTAAGCCTACATGCGTTTCATGTATGATATGATTATGCTTTACTATGCTTACTTGTTCCTTGTATTATCTATTTAACTTACAATTATTTCAGCATGCTCAACTAGATACGTGATTCTCGACTAGCACTATAGGTTCATATGTATATACTTAATATATGGTCTAAAGTCCCTAAAGTTAGCTGAATAATAGCACTTAGATGCTAGTCTTGGTCATGACAGGCCTGAAGTTGGGTCGTTACATAACACAAGCAAGTTAGATACAAAATTCTATCACTAACTCCTAGTTGTCAAGCATTATAGCTGGATTGATCCTAAGCTTATTAAAAATTTAGTTACGAGGGATACAATTTAGGCAAACCAAAATTTTTTTGGATAAAATTAAAACAAAATAAAACTTAAGGTATTTTTAAAATTTTTAACAAACTTTAAGAACAAAAAATATACTTTATCTATAAAAAATACAGAATGATTCGAATCTTCACTAATTATTTAGTGAATTTTTCTTAACTCTTTAATTAGTTTGAAAAAGCCAAATTGTTTGTTGTGAAAGAGAATCCTAACATTTTTTCTTGGACCCCAAAAATAAATACTCTTGTTTGAAGATTTTAGTTTATCTCTTCTCTACCTTCCTTTTTTGACAGAAAATTTAATTTTCATTTATAAGAGTCTCCAAATGACACTTATAGATAACAACAAATACATTAGTTCTACAACTAAAAAATAAGACAAATATCTTTTATGTTAAACTATAATCCGAGACGAGGTACAATATTCGACTACAAATAATTTTAACAATAAGAAATAAAGATAGAACTAAGTCTCCGTTATTTCTAAATCTACATAGATATGCTCCAACATAATAGGACACTTTTCTTTCTCCTCCAATGAGTACATTTGAGCACATTCTTGATCTGTAAAAACTTCTATGAATTTTTTTTTTCTCCTAACAATTTTTTTCCAGATTTAAAACACCTACATAGCCAAATCCAAAACATTCATAAAAGAGAACTATGACCCCATAAAAAGATATATTATACTACAAAAGAAAAAAATCCACCAGAGAGTTATTGAGATTTAAATTTTGAAAAGAATTTGAAAAAATGAAGAAGAGAAAACAGAAACTACATGCGAAAATAGGTGCAAAGAAAGAAAGGATAGAAAATGTAAAATAAATTAAGAGAGCACGGAATAAGAGAAAAGGAGAAAAGCAACTGGTGGAAACTAAGGAAAACCAATGAAGGAAGAGCAGAGAAGAGAAAGAAAAAAATAGGGAAGGTTTGAAAAGGAGAAAAAAGAAGGAAAACAGATCTTAAAGAGGATGGAGGAAGGGATAACCACCTTTGCCAAGATTGAGGCAACAACCCTAAAACTGCTTTACTTGTTTGTTTTGCTCATCTCTAGAGTGTGAGAGAGAGTGCACCACTTTATGTCGGATTGAATATATTTTAATTTTAGACTTATTAAAATCTAGAACTAAGAAAGAAAATGGATAAGCTCTATACTGAACTATGGTATGAGAGGAGGCACGATGTTCGATTATAAAAAATCTTATAAGATAGAAATAAAGATAGATTACAATCTCTATTGTTTCTAAAACTACACAGGAAGTGCTGCAACACAGAAAAATATCCTCTCTTCTTCTCCGAATAGATCCAAAAATTTTCTGAACCTGAAAATATTTTCATAAACGAGAAGATTCCTTCGTTGTATCTTCATCTTATACCTATAGTTGTGTTTGTTTGTTGAGACATGGACATTACTTATTATACACGGTGGTACACGTCCACCGTTTGTTTGCTGAGACACAGATTTGAATGGATACAGTGGTACACAGATACATACAAAATACATGTATTTAGGTTCCTCCTTAAAGCTGAGACATAAAGACACAATGCATAAGACACAAAATTTGACCTTTTTATTCTTAATTATTTTTTAAATTACTAATTTTTATCCTTGACTGATTGTGGCAATGATGAAGTATATTAAAGAGGATAAAATTGACATTTAGTTTATACATGTGTGTCTTGTACATTATTACCAAACATATTACAAAATTTGTGTATCTTTATGTCTATGTATTTTTGTGTATTTGTGTATGCGTCTATGTGTTTTAAAGACGCTAACCAAACGCATCCTATGATACCATTTTCAAAATACCATAAAAGAAAACTAATTGTCCAATGTACCACAAACGAAAGAGAACAACTACAAAGAAATTATTATAGACCTAGATTTAGATCTCAGATCTAGATCTTTGAAAGAAAAAATAGAAAATAATAGGAACAAAAACTACAATCAGAGAAAGGAGGCGCGCAGAATAAGAGAAATAGGCAGCAGTGAAGGTGTGAATGACGGGAGAGTAGCGGTGGTAAGGTGATGTGATAGGTAAAAAGAAAAAAGTGAAACTGTTACGATAAAAAAAGAAAGATGATAGATGATAAAAAAAATAGTAAAAAAAATGAGGAGGTTAAAGAAGAAGAAAATATGAAAGGACCACCGCAGCCCAAACTAAAACGATGGCGACAGTCTTCAGAGAGGCTTCTTGCTTTCCTTCACGAGAGAAAGAGAGAGGATTGAGTTATGCTTCGTTTTTGTGTTCATCCTATGTTGGATGATAGAAGATACTTCTAACAAATAACAAGATATTAGTGCTTCTTAACCTTTCACTAAACTAAGCTTTCACTAAACTAATTGTCTTTGCAACAATTAGTCCTAATAAAAAAATAACTAGTCCTAGTATTTAAGAATATTAAATAAATTAGTTTATAATAAAATAAAAAGAACAAATCAGGTATGTTGGATGATACTTCTAACAAATAACAAGATATTAGTGCTTCTTAACCTTTCACTAAACTAAGCTTTCACTAAACTAATTGTCTTTGGTCTTTGCAGTCCTAATAAAAAAATAACTAGTCCTAGTATTTAAGAATATTAAATAAATTAGTTTATAATAAAATAAAAAGAACAAATCAG
>NC_029792.2:122893289-122913145 GCF_000816755.2 Arachis ipaensis
AAAAAAAATTTAAATAAATAAAATAAATATTTTAATTACGAATATATGTTAATTTGAGGGTATTTACGAATTTTTATTAAGTGATTTATCTCGTTTATAGTGTAAATAAGATAAGTTTGACTATATCTCGTTTAAAGTTTAAACGAGATAAGACACGAACACATGGCAACGTATCACGTTTACAAACATGATATGACTCGAGCTTTATCTCATTTATAGTGTAAACGAAATAAGTCCAGAGAACAACTATAAATGTAAGTCGTTCACAGCGTCCCTGACCCTATATTTCTCCTACTTATTTCTCTCATTTCTATCTTTCTTGCACCATTTTCTTAATATTTATTAGTTCTCTGGACGTTATGGCACGTAGGGACGCACGCACAGATGTACGGGACCCTGACATCAACTGCCTCAACGCTAGTTGGCATATTGCGGGAGCTATCGACTTTGAGGTTAGTGTTATCTTTATTATTTAAATTAATAAGTGTATGCGATTTTATTTCGAGAACTTTATAGAGTTAGTGTTTTAACACATGAGTAGACTGAATGATATTGAGGTAACACAATTTAGGTTAGTTGGCAAGTTAGTAACATGAGTTAGGTGTATAATTTATTCATAGTGAAAGTTAGATAAGTAATTACTTTGATTTGATTAGCTAATTAAATGTTTTTGTTAGTTAATATTTTCTTTAAATTCGGAGAGGATTTTTAAGTATTAGTTTCGTATCCTGTTTATTATGTTGTGATGTTTATTTGAGTTGCATTTTAGATTTGTTAGAATAGATTTGGACATACTAGAGAACTTAGTTTGGAATCGAATCTTTATAAAAGTTTTTCTTTTAAACAGTGGCCTCGCCTGCTACTACCTAAGCAGGTTAATCACACACTTGCACCCCCCGGATGCCATCGTCCCTTACCTAAGGGAGGTTGGGTTCGGCGACACGGTGCAGTTCAGGGACTTTGTGTTTGACAACTTTGTGATCACTACATTCGTGGAGCGCTGGTATCCGGAGACTCACACTTTCCACCTACCATGGGGTGAGTGTACCATCACCCTGTAGGATGTTGCGTACCACCTCGGGTTACGCACACACGGGGAGCCAGTGGGTGGGTGCCTGCGTAACTTCTAGACTTGGTACCAGCAACAGACATGGAAGTACATAGAGGAGCTCTTGGGTGCCAGACCCCCACATGGTCCGCAGCAGGATGCTGAGAGGAAGGAGTCGTTTAGCATCAAGATGACATGGCTTCGGGACAGAGTCCGCCACATGCCTCTAAGTACCACGGATCCAGCCACCCTTCAACAGTACACTAGGTGTTATATCACGCTGTTGATCAGTGGTTACCTGATGACCGACAAGTCCAATAATCAGATACATATAAGATGGTTGCCACTGTTGGCTGACTTCGAGAGGTGCAGCGGTCTATCGTAGGGGTTCGCTGTGCTTACATGGACATACCACTCATTGTGCCATGCAACACATCATGACACCACTGACACAGTCTCGTGGATATACCATAGGATTCCATAGTGAGGTAATTATTATCGTTTAATGTTCTTGTCAATTTTTATTTATTCAATTCAAGTTTTACATGCACGAATTGACACAATTTGATTATTGCGTATGGTAACAGGTTGATCGGGATGACACAGCAGACTAGGGACCACCATGCACAGAGAGTCTTCCATTGGTGTACGGTGCTAGATCAGTTGCATTTGGACAAGGTATACCCTTATCTTTTACTTACTTGAATATGAAACGTTTGAGTATGATTATCGTATAAACTGCTTCTGATGAGCCTATAATACTTGGTTATGCAATTTTGGTGGACGCCGTATGTCGACCCCAGACTACATGACATTACTCCAAACTGAGTGAGGTCCGGCAGGGAGTGGGGGACTTGGATGTGTATTGTCCCCCTAGTATGCTTTAATATTGTGGAGTTTCACCAGGCCGGTCGGGTGAAACGGCAGTTCGGAGGTGAGCAGCCAGTTCCTGTCGGTTCAGTTAATGTCGACAAGTTTCTGACCACTATTGGATGGGGAGAGGATGTGTGATGGCCTACTTGCCTTCAGAAGTGGTATGATAGTTTCAAAGCCCAGTTTGAGGAGGGCCACATGATCTCCATTCAGCTTACTGCCGACGACAAGCCGACGCAGGAGTATTGGGTCTGGTACCAGCAGGCCTACCGGGTCAGACATCTGTCCGGGGAGGATGTGCTTGATGACCCTAGACTTTCGACCCTCCCTGATGACGTACAACCCACACTTACTCAACCCAGGGATGTCCTCCACCTTTCACAAAATGTACCTGGTCGCCGTAGGCGTGCCAGGGAGGTGCGATCAAACACTCGTTAGACCTGCCCGGATGAGCTGCAATGCCTCAATGAGAGCGTGTCAGACCCCGCAGGGAGAGGCTGGACATTGAGTCCGAGAAGGAGGCAGAGTATGCCCAGTAGGAGGATGTCGGCGACATACCCGAGGATGCGGACGACTCCCCCACCAGCACCACCACCGGGCCACCACCACCTGCACCACCAGTAGCACCACCATTGGACCCCATATTCAAATACAGAATTTTCTCTTGCATCACATCCAAATTCAATGCATGTTAGTGGCTCGGTACAGATGATAACTCTGGAATTAGGCACGGATAAGGCAAAAGGTATCGAACTGATCCACCAACAGGAGTCTCAGGTATCAACTCATCATCATCGTCATCGTCAGAGGACCACTTTCATGGCTATCGGCAATGTACTCTTCGTCGGATTCCTCATCCTCAGCGTCCATGTCATGCACTGGACTAGCACAGTGCAACGGTCGTGGTGCGAGCAGAAGGTCATTCGGTATAAAATTCGAGCTGCCAGCACCACCACCACCAACATCACGAACCTCCACAGAAAGCTCCATCACTTGTTCAACCATAATTCTGCCGTGCATGTCAAACATTAGGCGCACATGCTCATCGCCATCGAGCAAGAATAGACAAACCCGAAATACACCATTCCCCATCGATGCTAGCATCCTATACCCAACTCTACCAACCTCTTTTCTCTCACCACCGCCGACGTGCGTCAATATCATACTCTTTAACTCGGACAATGAATTTGCTCTTCGAGTTCGAAATAGTGCAGGATTCTCACACTCAAATATAACTCCGCTGTCACTGTTTCTCATCTAACAGTTGGGATACACTATCACAACAAAGAAACCACTGCCACTAGACATTTTTGCTAAGTTTTTTAAAGAACAATGGAAGAGAAAGAATAATTGAAAGATTTCTGAAGAATCCCAAGAGTTTCCTAATCCTTTTATAAGGGGTTGATTTTTATCCTATTCTATCTCGTTTACTGTGTATACGTTTTTAAATCTCACGTATCTCATTTATAATGTAAAGGAGATATGACTAAACAACTATTTCCTACGTATCATATTTGTAAACATAATACGTTGCCACGTGTTTATACCTTATCTCGTTTATAGTGTAAACGAAATATGGCTAAACTTATTTCGTTTACACTATAAACGAGATAAGTCACTTACCCTAAATCCGTAAATATCCTGAAATTAAAGTATATTCGTAATTAAAATATTTATTTTATTTATATAAAAAAATCTAATAATCTAAATTTATTTTATTTAATATTTATTTATTATATAATATATTAAATAAAATAAAAAATAATAAATTTGGACAAATTTTAGTTAATATTTTACCAAATATTCTTGTAAATCGAAATATGACTCCAAAATAAATGGATTATTATCGAGCTCTTACAAAGAGACCCTTAAATGTGGATTGATAAATCAACCAGTGATGGATAAGTTGAGTTTTTATTTGCTGAAAGCGGGTTCATCAATGTTCAATAATCAACTGTAATAACATGCAATTATTCCCAATTTCGCATTTCGTTACGACATAGCTAGCTTTTTCTCCTACCTTCAATTCCAATTCATCTATTCACAGCAGCAATTCCAATTCCGATTCCCAATTCAGTAACGAAATTAGATCTAGGGTTTTCTTGATCTATTTTTCTCCCCTCGCATTCCACAGATCTCGAAGAAGATGCACACGCACTCGTCGATTCGGGATCGCACGCACGAATTCCATACCATCGCCGAGAGGTTGAAGAAATCTTCTTCCTCAAACGGACCCACAACCACTTCCTCCTCATCTGCTGCTTCTTCTTCTTCCAGATCGGATGAACAGCGATCCGCAATCGCAATTCAGTCCGAGTTCAATCGAAGGGCTTCCAAGATTGGCTATGGGATCCACCAAACCTCTCAGAAGCTCGCCAAGCTCGCCAAGTGTAAGCAATTTCCGCAACAATCTCAATTATTGGTTCCTCAATTTTCTCTGCATTCTGTCTTTTTTTTATTCAATCGTTAGTTTAGAGCTTAAGAGGTTAGAGAGTAGAGATTTGTGTTCTTTTGTTTATTTTTTAAAATTTTGTAGTGGCGAAGAGGACTTCGGTTTTTGATGACCCTACAATGGAAATCCAAGAGCTTACGAGTGTAATCAAGCAAGACATTACTGCGTTGAACTCTGCAGTTGTGGATCTTCAGTTGCTATGCAACTCGAGGAATGAGAGCGGGAACGTTTCTGCCGACACTACCAGCCATTCGACTACTGTTGTAGATGACCTCAAGACCCGTTTGATGAGCACCACCAAGGAGTTCAAAGAAGTTCTCACCATGAGAACCGAGGTACTGTATTGCAGCTTTACTATATTGATGTGATTCTGTCGGTTTATGTGGTAAGTTACACTTACCACGTCAGATGGTATTGTAATTGCACACGAAAGCTATGCGAATTTCAAAATATATACACTAGCTACCTGTAAGATCTAGGCAATGCTACACTCCCAATACATTAAATTGTGATGCTGAGCATCACATGGAAACTCTAGTGACACTCTTACCCTTGAAAGTTTAGCTTAGGCATGACAAATTGGGGAGTTGTCGTGTGTGATATCATTTAAGTTAAGGAAAAGTTGGTGTAATTTACTCTTGTTTATATTTTATGGCTGATGACTGAAGCTGTGTTTCTGTTTTCGTGAAGAACTTGAAAGTACATGAGAATAGGAGACAATTGTTTTCGGCCTCTGGTTCTAAGGATGCTGCTAATCCTTTTGTCCGTCAACGGCCATTAGCTACAAGGACGGCTGCTAGTGCTTCTAATGCCCCCGCAGCTCCATGGGCTAGTGGGTCTTCATCTTCATCTGAGTTGTTTCCTAAGTAAGTTGTGCTCTACTTTACTTCTTCTATTGTTGGTTTTTAGATTATAATCGAACACGTGTTTGTTGTTTCTTGCTTTAATGATTTTTTTAAATTTAAATCCTAGTACAAATGGTTTGTAAGATAACTTCATTTGCTCTGTGTTCATTAATCATCGCGTTATTTTCCATAATGTGCTTTATAATAGTATTAAGCGCATAACTTTTCTTCCAACAAAGTAGTGACTCTAAGTTAACTTAGTCTTTAAGCAGAATGGAGCATGCTTGTAGTTTTGTATCCTTCATTTATTTGGTTTACTTTAATTATTATTATTAAAGTGTAACCTAACTTTTGCCGCATTGTCTAGCAACCACTCTGTCATTGTCCTTTTGCTGTGTTATTTTTTCCTCATTGCATATCTTTACCTCATTAATCAATTCTCCATTTTTTCCTTTGTTGCAACTTACAAGTAAGGCGTGTCAAGACCGTAGCCCTAAGACATTAACTTTTTGGACTGGACTGTTCCTGCCTGGTAAAATTGTGGTACTAGTGTACTACTTTAACTTGGCCTGTCCAGAGAAATTGTTCAGTGAAAAAGATCAAATAAGAAAGCACTTAAAAAACTTGTTATGCCAGTGAAATCATTTTCCTCTGTTGGGGATTGGCTGGTCTGACTAAGATGGAAATGCTTGATCAGGTCCATGAAACTTGCCTTACAAGATCCAAAGGGAAAGCTCTAGTTACGAGGGAAGATTTGGGTCCTTTTGTATTCAACAATGAAAACTTCTTATGCTTCAACTAGTGTATCAATAGGCACTAACGTTCCTATTGATTCACTTATTTATTTATTTATTTATTAAATGTATATAAAAGTAATAAAAATGGGATTAGTTGAGATGGTGAATTGTTTATAACTTAATCAAAAGGTTTTGGATTCAAGTCTCTGATATAACAAATAAAAAGTATTTTTTATACGTTATATATAATGAAGGGTATTTTAGAAAAAAAAAAAAAGGTCAGAAAGGTTTTTCTAGGTTTGGGTCAAATTATATCTTGAACTCTAGCCTCAAACCTTATTTTCTTTTGTGGCCTTTAAATCCACAGGAAGCAGGCAGATGGGGAGAGTCAGCCATTGCTACAGCAACAGCAACAACAACAGCAGCAAATGGTTCCATTGCAAGACAGTTACATGCAAAGCAGAGCTGAAGCTCTTCATAATGTTGAATCCACTATTCATGAACTCAGCAATATCTTTAATCAATTAGCAACTCTCGTTTCCCAACAAGGAGAGCTTGCTATCAGGTTCTATATGTCTCACTGGTGTACTATGTGCTTACATTCTTATGGCCCTTTATTACTGTTTTCTAATACGATAGAAGATGTATGTTATTATTAGATTTAAGCTTTATTTATTTGTCAACAGTTCTGTCATCAATAGAGCCTTTATTGCTAAAATTGATTGTGGATTGAGTTTTGTCTTTGCATCAATATAAACTTGTATTATGTGTAGCAATTTTTTGCATTGGCTTCTGGTTGTAAGCCTTATGTGCGCATCCTATTTTAATTTTTTGTTTTGCTGCTTACTGAGCAGAATAATTGGATAAGAACTTAGCTGCGGTAGTATGAACAATAGAACACTAGTGTGTTTGGTGTATGGAGGATATATGGTTCCTTGTATGATTGGGTTGTTTACTGCATGTTGTCATAAGGTTGTGGATGCCAAATGCTGTTAAAATTTATCATCTTGTTGCTTATAGTGTGGTGAAATTACTTGTTAGAATATAATCTCCCTATAGTGCAATAGTAAGTGTAAAGGGAAAACTGCTGATGAAAAAGTGAACATATGGTGTTATTGGTAAAATTATGAACAGCTATGGTGTCCTTGTATTGTACTTGAAAAGTTTCTGTTCCTATGCATTATGACACCAAGAGGAGTTGCATCACATGCACTAAACCCACACTTTGGCTTTTCTTGTTTTGCTTTAGTCACTTCACTGATCCTATTGGTTCCTTTAAATATGTAATAATATTCTTAGAGCAAAATTGTTTCCTCTTGGTTCTGGTATATGGTCAGTTGAAATTACTTATAGTCTTTTGTTGAGAGTGGGGACAGGTTAAATAATATTAATGAAAGTTTTCATGCTAATGACTATTCTCCAATTCATTCCCCGCAATGACTATATGAAATTATTTTCATGGTTTCTTGAATGTTTTTTAATTTTATTTTTGGGTATGCTTTGAGATATGCCGGAATTCAAATAAAAATTGGCTTAGGACATTGTGGATGAATCAATACTTTGCCATATGAGGATTGATTTGATGCTATTCGCTGGTTTAAGTGCTAATCCTGATTAATATATGTGTCATTAGCTATGAGTTAACATTTGAGTTTTCATCATTAATTGAAGTTGAGTTTACATTGGCTTAGCCCTTAGCCCTGTCATTAGTTTCTTTTGAACTTTGTAGTTTGACAACCTTGCAAACATTTCAAAATAGTAATTTGGCTGGAAACAGTTGCATCTCTTGGACCTTGATTGCTAACTAGTTGAATTAACTTGTCCTTATTTCCATTTTCGTTTTCATTTTGTGCAACTAAGACATTTGTTGGGGTTGATAGAGGTACTCCTTTTGCTTTTTTTGGGTGTGTAATGATATGTGTGTTTCAATTTTCAGAATTGATGAGAACATGGACGATACATTGGCAAACGTAGAAGGTGCACAAGGGGCTCTGTTGAAGTATCTGAACAGCATATCTTCTAATAGGTGGCTGATGATCAAGATTTTCTTTGTATTAATATTTTTCCTCATGGTTTTCTTATTTTTTGTGGCATAGTCATTCCAATGACACAGAAATGAAAACAAGGACACAAGTGACGGCCTTATTACTGGTGATGAGCCTTTTGTATCCCATTAATATTTCTTTCTTTGAATATATATATTCGTTCCTAAAGAGTTTAGCTCCCAACAAGGTTGTCAAATCTTGTATTTATTGTCATATTTTGAGAAGGTTAAGAACTATTGAGCATTGCATGTTATCCATTTACTATAATATCGTTGTGATTTGTGATGATTATTACGCAGTGGAGGCTTCTGTAAAGGTTATCTTTTAATTCAAAATGTATTAAATTAATATCATTAATTGATCCCTGAAAACCGATGTTACAGCTTCCGAATATTTAAGGGGGAACTTTGTCTTTTGGGGCAGTTTATTTGTAGTATAGGATTGTAAATTGTAAATGTATTTATTCTTTTGCCCAGCAATTCCATCCATCGTTAGTTTTTGTACAAATTCAATGTTATGAAAGGAATTGTTGCGTGATTACATACATAACTCCATTTCTGATCATTTCTTTGTTTCCTTTTTCAGCAAACCCAAAAGAATACAATATGCGATTTCAACTTTCTTGCATAAATTATATCCCAAAAGAATCAATACATGAATACAACAAAATTGATCTCTTTTTTTTTTCCTTCTTCTATTCACCAAAATCTCCAAGGATCTTTATAAGGAGGAACATAATTTTCCGTTGGCTTTAAAAGGCGGAACGAGCTCACTGATTTTTCAAGGAAAGGCCCCATCTACGCCAAAAGTATTGTCAACATTAGTTAGAGCCTACCCCTAAAAGGGATAGAAAACAAAATAATAAAGAATATTTATTCCTAAAAGATAAAGCAAATATAATGGCACATCATCATATGGTAGCACGAAGATAAAATATTTTTGGTACATCAACGAAAATATGGTTTCCACATATGACCTTGTAACCCATGAGGAAATTTTTGGTACACCATAAATACCATGTGCACGTAAAAAAGCAGCTACCAAATCAGTCATCATACATTTGAATATATAAATATATATTTTATTTAACTCATTTTTAACGTGTATTTCAACATTTATTTTACACCAATAGCTTATTTAGTGCTATTTTTGGTGTGCACGTAGCATGGTTGATTGCACACACATCTTCTAATCCTTTAATTCATTCATGAACTTTTTAGAGAAAATAGATA
Organism: Arachis ipaensis; assembly: GCF_000816755.2. Classification (NCBI taxonomy): domain Eukaryota; kingdom Viridiplantae; phylum Streptophyta; class Magnoliopsida; order Fabales; family Fabaceae; genus Arachis; species Arachis ipaensis. Next base: position 122,902,522 of record NC_029792.2, read on the forward strand.
AATAAATAGAAGTTTAATTTGTATGCACTAATACACTATCAATATAAAGATGTTTATGAATTATGTAACTTCACATTAGCAAAAGTAGCTACTTTCACACTTACTACTTAAATGGTCATCCAAATCAGGCTACAAGAATTTCCTTTGCTAACTAGGATTTAATGATATCATTCTAGAAGTGCTTAACTTCATTCATAATTGTTCAAATGTAAACACCATAAGAGAGAGTGGAGTACCTTTTCCCACTGTGGGCTAAGAGTTGAAGCACTGATAGAATAGAAATAACCTGCAATCATTCGCTTCACAATATCAGAAGAGAATTGCTAAAATGAAATGATGAAAAGAAAATATAACTCGAGAATTTCTGAAGTATTAAACCATGGCATATGATATCGCGCGATGACAGAACAGTCTCGTATCGAATCACAAGTAGAAATAATCTAACTAAGCAAGTTTAAAATACAAGTAGTAAAAATGAGAGGATATACCATCTCTTTCAGCTGTTGAAGCAAGATAGTGGCGAAAGACACTTGAATCCGGTGTCTGCAATCACAATTTGCCAGGCATAGGTGAGCAATTACAGACATCAGTACATCACATCATTCCTTGAGGGGGAAAAAATGTACCAAAACAAAATACTTACAACTTTTATTGGTGATTTGCGAACAAGGTATTCATAATACCAATAAGGCTCCCCATCAATCTGCAAAGAGAGTGTAGATATGCTCCACTATGAGTAAACTTGAACTTAAAAATGTAGATGTTGAGTACTATGTCTTATATTTAGAGTAGTCATTGTCATTGACAAACAATTACATTTTGATATCTATTTATACAAATATAGGGAGAGCCATCGATATAGCCCTAAACAATCAAATGCCAACAAATCAGCCCCTAAAAGATATTTTTAACAGTTTATGGAAGTGTAATGGTGAATCTGTTATTTGAATGGGATTTGTCAGTCTTAACAAAAATGTTTCAGGGACTACTTTGTCAACACATTAGTTATTGGGGTACCTCGAAGAATTATAAATTTATAATATTCTTTTATAATATTCACACTTTACCTTCTAAAGTGAAAATTCAAAATTTAGAGGATCCAAATTCAAGAAATAAATATTGAGAAGTGCTAGGGGGCCAGCAACTTTTGTGATTTGTAGCCATCAAGTAGCCATCAATGATGTTTTTAATGGTGTGAAATTTCATCCAATGGTGTAGGATTACTCACTTTTCTTTTGCTGGTTACATGCTGACCAGAATTTAATAAAGTTGTTGGCCCTCTAGACTTTTCCATAAATATTATTCCTAAAACTTACTTCCCCGGAATGCGTATCAAGAACTGAACTCTCAGCTAAGCGCTGACTGGAGGTAACTCGCTGCAAATTGTTACAATCAGAAAGTTATAATTTGACATATTTCAATATGGATGACAAGCAAAGCAATTTTTTAATTAACATAGTTAAATAAATGTTATTCATGCCTAGACAATAAAGTTTAAAACGTCATGTTCCGTCGTATATTTAAGTGCTCAAATCATCCATTAGACAATTCATATTGGTTTCAACATATGAGACATGGTAAATATGACAATCCAAAAGCTATTGGTTTAGAATCATAGGATTCTTATTCATATTCAGTCAAATATGAATAAGAATAAGGTAGGCATAATTTATAAATGAGTGACATGTTACCAGTGCTGATTTGTCAGATAAAACCGAATCAGCAACCTCTCTTGCAGTCCATTTACTCTTATCCGTTGTTTTTATAATGCTCGAATTTGGGGGACCTATCTGATTTAATACACACACAAAAAAAATCAATGGATAACTAATAATAATCCATGTTCCAAATGTGAGGTTCGGAAAATACCGTGACAGAGATGATAAGATTATCAATAATATCAACACGCTCCGATACAATGCGCAGGCGAGCGTCAGCTGTACAGAATTAGCAGAGCAATATTTTATCAGAAAAAGGAAATCATAATGCAGCCAAATGGTTTGGTTACTTTGATGCACAACAAGAGAAACTCTTAGCGGCCAGCAATTTTTAGTATTTTTTGTCATCATTTGACCAGCAAAAACACTAAATTATCTTTAACAAATAAATTTTACTAATTCATGTGTGCAAACTCTGAAAAAATATGGGTGTAATGTATACAAAATTCTGACAAATATAAGTGCAAACTATATTTCTTGCGTGTAAAAACCCTTATAAATGCAAATTATTACTGGTCAAGTGCTGGCAAAAACTGATAATCTCAAGAACACACGAGATTTGAATGGAAACAAACCATGGCCTCAAATCTTAAGCTATTTGATAAGATAAACCTTTGCAATGATGCTAAGGGAAAGAATGGAACTTACGAGAAAGTGGCGCAGCTGAAGAGTATCGCTCAGGCTTTCGTGATTCTACCCTTTAAATAAATGAAAAGAGTTAGCTTCCTACCATTTGAAAATTCCTCTTAATAGTGAAGAAAAAATTTACAGACAGGAATTGGATTTAGAGGAATTAAACTAAGTATAGTTCCGTTAAATGCAGTAGCACAGCACCAAATGCTTAGTCCCATAGAGTCACTTTCACTAAATAATATATATAAAATGATTAGGATTTATAAGATTGAAGATGAATCAATAAAATATTGAGTTATATACAGTTATAAACATATATTTAACTAACATCTATACATAATTAACTAAATACAACCAGTTAGGTATTAACACAAACTACATTTACTTTTGTACTATCCACTATCCAGTAACTACTATAAAAGACAAACAATTTTGTTATCACTTAATTTTAATTTATTATATTTTAGAAAGTATTATGGATTGTGAGGCATATAAGTAATTAGTACAAATCAAATCAAATTTCATGAACAGTAACTACCATTTGAAGACAAATTTCTTAGATGGCAACTCAACCGGGTAGAGATAAGAATAGGCATTTAATTCATCTTCAAAGGAAGCCATTTTCGGAGTGAAGTGAGGCCAAAGAGAACAAAATCCCTTCTAAAGAAGGTATTATTTTGGGAAGTGGGTTTCAGAGCACAACATGACAAGTGTTTGCGTTTGTGTTTGTGTTGATTAAGGAGGTTGTTGAGGATAAGGTGGTTGTTATTGTTGTTGGGACTGAGAAAGGGGAAGAGAGAGAGTGAGAGTGAGAGAGAAGAGTGCAAAACCATTGCAATGGAAGTGTGGAAGGTCTCTAACTCTAAAGTGTTTCTTCATCCACTGACCATATCTAACTTTCTCAAACTCGATTCTGCTCATATGCCACCTTCTTGTCATGCTCCCGTTTCTTGTTTTATTTCTTCTTTTCCTTATTTTTAGAAAATAATATATTTTTTTTGGCAGGGTAAAGATAGCAATTCATTCATGAAGAGGACCATGGTATTCAAAATGGTCAAATTACAAATGTTACTTGGAGCCTCTCCTATTATTGGATTGATAAGAGTAAATTGAGTTAATTCATGAGTTATTATATTATCACTTTTCTTAACCTGAGAAAAAGAAACTCATACTAAATTATTGGCTAATGTAATTGTTTTACTCGAATTTTATTATATGTTTAAAGAAAATGTGGGTATTTTAATGTAATTTTTTTATATGAAAATTATTGTTGTGTACTTTTCGGTTATGAATGAGTGGTGTGTTTTAATTTAGTATGAAAGTAATCACAAATTGAAAAGTAGGTTTTGTATTTTAAAAAATTAAAATTCACAAATCGGATGATAGATTTTGTGTTATTTCATAAATCGGAGGGTAAGTTTTGTTTCACTTCACAAATCGAAAGGCCATATTTGTAATCTCCATGTGAAAAAAACATACCAAATTTCATACATTATTGAAAAACACTACTATAAACTCAATATCAAAATTAAAAACTCCAATTGTAACATTAATAGAAATTAAAAAGAATGAAATTAGCAAATAAACAAAGAAATGTGAGGTACTGGAAGTAAAATAAATTATAGAAATTAAAACAAACAAAAATTAAAGAAAAGATGAAAAAGAAAAGATAAACGTAAAAGAGAAGAGTATATAAAAGTAGATAAATTTTATTAATAAAAACTGGAAAAAAAACACATTACAAGTGTTTGAATTTAGAAAAATTATTTAAAATTTTCAATTTTTACTCTGTGATGCTAAGAGGCTAAAAGCGTTTTGGGTTTCTAGATGCTTTCCTAAAGAGTGGAACTCCTTTACAATATTAGTCTAAGACTTATTTATAGACTTTTTATGTCAACTAACCGTTATACTTCATACGTCATTTCGGCCAATTTAAATTGTCTCGGTAACTATTTTCGCACTCTTTTTTTCAGTGTCAATTGAAAAGTTCAGAAGTAATTAAAACAACTAAACGGCCAAATAATAAAAATTATATAATAAATGTAACACCCTACCACACAGAGCCTTACGCTTAAGTCGTAAAGTAGAGGTGGCGAGGTATTACCACCTCTAAAAGAAAAGACTTATATAAATATAGTTGAAAGAAATTATATCTAGGAGCCTTGAAGAATAAGCTAAACAAAGCAAAAATAGAAAATCGTGTCACACTCGCGTGGATAATCATAAAACAGATAAGTAAGCTCAAAAGAAGGTTAAAAACAAAATATACAGATCAGAGTTCCAAAAACATAAATATCAAGCTCCAGACTCGACCTGCGAAGCTAAAGCCGGTCAGAGTATATAATTATATATAAGCATAAGTATATATCCCAATATAACCCAACATGCATAAAGAAAACACCTAATTCTCCAAAAAGCTTCGATTAAACATCATTTATCTATATATACATAGGAGAATCTATAAACAGAAAATACATAACAGACAACTCCAAAATATAACTTCCCAACTTCGCTTGCCAGAGAAACCTCCAGATGCTCATTGAGGCACATCTCGACCTGTATCTGAAAACAACAACATAGATATGGAATGAGAACCGAAAGTTCTCAGTATGGTAATGGTGCCCACATACATAATATATAAGGTCCCGGAAAAGCCAGAGGCGATCCTAGAACTTCGACACTCAAATTTAAATTTTAAAGTTTATAAATGGAGAACCATAAACGGGATAGGTTATCTAAGGTCCTTATTTCTAATTCCTTTATAACTTAAGCCCTAATTTTCGTCTTCCTCTAATCCTCCAAAACTACGGTGCACAGACAAGCAATACAGACAAAGCAAACACATGTAGGATACAGATACAGCAGGTAGCAAATATAGCAGGTAAGCATAGTAATCACATAGGCAAGCCCAATTAATGCACAATCAAACAAAACACACATATGCATATGATGTATACCTGTCCTATGACTGATGAGTCACATCTGTTGGTTATACAGCCAATCCGACATGTCCGGTAGCTAACTCGGACATCGTCCTCTTGAAAATTAGTGAGCGGTACAGTACCTCGATCCCCATCATCTACGGGCGGTAAACCACCTCGATCCCCACAGACATTTTCAATTGGAAAACAGCACATACGTGGGCGGTAAATAACCACAATCCCCACAAAATAATTTTCTTTAAAATTTAGTGGGTGGTAAATAACCACGATCCCCACAAAATAATTTCTTATCAAATTCATCCTCTTCATCATTCAATTCATTCAACAATGATCATCGTCACACCTCCCATTCCGTTCATCAATAATTCACACTCAAAACATAATTTTCTTCTTAACTAAGTAAAACTCAAAACATAATATTTTTCTTAATAAATCAAGTACCAAAACATAACGCATTTTTTTTCTTTATAAATCAAAGTTAAATAATATAATTATTTCATCCATACTTATCTAAATAATACTTCAAACTAAATCTCAAATTTTTATAAAAATTTCGACAGCATCTCCTTTAAAATTCGGATTTTACCACCCTTCTCGGGTCTCAACCAAACCACCTTTCAAACCCTTTTCAAATCATTTCCAATAAGCCAAACCAATTCCAATATCAAAATTATTTCCAACTCTCAATTCATTCACTATTCAACAAAAAACACATATATACACATAACTCAACCAATCCTCAATCTTCCATCATCAATACTCACATTCATCAATAATTATTCATCAACTCCCATCAATAACATTAGTTAACATAATTCCTACAACCAACTCAATAAAATCATCATTCATCAACTCATTCGCAATATTATTTCACATTTCCATCAAGGTTACTAGCATTATTAACATATTCCCACATTTCTGACCTATTCTATAGTTATCTAACATATGTTTTCACAAAACATTATATATTATCTATGAGAAACTAAAACCATACCTTAGCCGATTCCTCCCTAAACTCGGAACACCTCAAAACCTCTCCTTTCATAAGTTTCAAGCTTCCAAATGTCAATTCCTCAAGCTTAATCATCCGGAATTTGTTCCACGCCCAATTGAACTCCAAATCAACAAGAACATAATCTATTTCATACAATATGACTATAATCAACATAGAGTTCACTAAATTGGAAATTCACCAAATTGGAAATTCACCAAGAAATAGGAGTCCCTTACCTTACCCACGGCTCAAATGAACAAAACCTAATATTTTTCTCAAGCTACATCAACCGTAGAACATCAAAATCACATAATCTATCAAACTCAAAATCTTAAATTTCGAAATTTGAGAAGAGTGGTTGAGTAAGAAATTGCTAGATTCTTACCAAATTGATATGTGGGTTTTGTAGAGATTTCGAGACGAAAGCGTATCCGCTGACGGCTTGTCAATCGGAGCTCTGGATTGAAAGTTACGTGGAATTGAATTTTTGGAGGAGGGTTTCGTTTCTATTTCTCTCTTCCTCCTTGAGTGTTGCTGCGTTCTTCAAATAGGGATGGAAGATGATGAGATAAAGCTCTGTTATTTTAATAAATTGAGTTGGGCCTTGGGCTCAGTTCGATCGGTTCAGTCCGTTCGGCTCAATCTTAGGCCAAAATCTTTAAAATTAATGTCAAAATTCATATTTTAATTATCTCTACTTCATTAAAGTATAAAATTTAATTTTCTAAATTTCCTAAATAATAATTAATTTATTTTGACTAATTATTTATTAATTTTGCAGGTTTTACATCCTACCCACCTAAATAAGAATTTTGCCCTCAAAATTCAGATTCAAAAACCTAAAGAGAGGTGTGGGTAGTCACTTCTCAATCCGGATATCAAGCTCTCAAGTGTGTTCCTCAAATCTAGCTCGACTCTAAGAAACCTTTACTAACGGTACTAATCTTTTGCGTAGTCACTCAACACTGACATCGTCAGTTCTAACTAGAAGTACTTTATACGTAAAATCTTCTTCCAATTAAACTGATACGGCAGCAAAACTATTTGATACGTTGCCGGTCACCAATCCGTCTTAGTACTTCAAACAGCTCAATACACCTCAGTTTCATCCCCTTAGTCTTGATTACCCCTCGATTCTAGTCTATTGAAACAACCTCAAAGAATGCATAACTTCTTTTCTTAAACTATCTAGGTTTTCTCTCCCAGTCCGCATAACTTTCCTGTCGGCTTTGCTCAATCAAAAATCTCAACTTGAATTCACTTAGTTTTTCTCCGTTGTCTTGGCTTTCGATTTGGGACCTAGGACACTTGAGATTCCAAGGAATATCCTTTCCTATAACCTGCCAAACACTGAGTTACATGCACCGCTACTTCATCTTTCGTGATATATCTTAGTAACTTTAAGGTGAATCGAAGGTTCGCTCATGTATGCTTCAGAAAATTGTTCACGTGTCAACTTCGACATTCGACACACTAAGTCTTTTCTTATACATTTAAATTCCATTCCTATTTTTCATTGATCTCTTCATGATTCCCTTGCCTAACAAGTTTCGATATTCTTGGTAGCTCCTTGTCCTCTTACTACGCTCTCCGAATCCCAACCTCACAATTGTTTAACATTTGTAGTTGATCCAGTCTGACACCCCCATCCACTTTCTCATCTTCCAACTTAATATTCCGAACATACTTAACAGTTCATTTTCCTTGATTGTCCTACAAGCAATATTTAGAGACTTCCTGCTCAGGACATCAACTAATAGATCATAACATTGCATCAGCACGTCTCCTAAGCCCTTTGGTAATGTATCGTAGTAAGCCTTAAACGGTTTGTCAGGTTCAAGTAATCACGAGTACTGGCGTTGTAGTTAATTCCTTTCTCTCAAGGTTCGAAAGCTTCATTCATATTCAAGCATCCATACAGACAGTGTATTATTATGATTCAATCTGTGGAAATTAAACTTCACAACTCCCTATGATCCTGTACACGCTCAAGCTTCATTCTTCTGCATCCACTAATCGTGTTCTAAGGAACTATCGCTCCGAGGGTTATATTTAAGAATTGTGTGTGATACAAAATAAGCTCGAGTTGATTTCCAAAAAGATTCTATGCTCAAAGGATGAACGAACAACCTAAACAGTATTCGCAAGAAATCAGAAGGATTTCTGGTGTTCTGATTAAATAAAGTTGTAGAAAATTTTACGAAATACACAGGATAAGTGTAAGAACCTACGTTTTCACATAAAACCGTTTTAATAAAGTAATTTTAGTGCCCAGAATAGATTCAAAATTTAGAAGTTTTAATTTGAAAATTTAAATGTGAAATTTTATTTCAGTGAATTTTTCTGAGTTGAAAAATGTATTTTCTTTCGAAAAGTTTCTGTGAAAATGCGTACTGGCGCTTAAGCTGGCAGTACCGGCTCTAGTCTATCCAGTACCGTGTAGTTTGAAAAATAATATTTTGAAAAGTGATTTATTGTTTTGAAAGGATAAAAATAATTTAGAATCGAAAACCGGACACTAATCTTAAAGGTTTTGGCCCAAAGTGGGCCAAACGGATAAAAAATGCCAACGGATTGGACCGGGCCCAAACCGGGTCCAAGGTCCAATATATATAAGCTCTTTTAATGAGCTTTTCAGCTCATTTTCTCCCCAAAAAGAGAAAGGAGCGCGGGTAAGAGGGAAGGGAGGAAGAAGAGAGAGTGCACTATTCACCTTCGTCTTCCGGGAGCCATAACTTTTGATCCGGAGCTCCGATTCACGAGCCGTTTGCAGCCACGCGAAGCTCTTGATGAGCTCTACGTTTCTATCTAAGCAAACCTGGTAAGAAATCGCGTCTCACTTTCCAGTTTTGTGCCCTAGGTTTTGCGCATTTTTATATTTGGTTTTTGAGTAGATTTTGTGGTTTTGCTTGTTTAGGTGATCTCTAGTAGCGGATAATTGTTGGATTTTACCCCTAATCATGTTGGGTAAGGTAAGGTTTCACTAAACCCTTGTGTTTAGTTGCTTTGTGTATCTTAGGTTTTGATGTTGGTATATATATGTGTCGTTAGTTTGAACTTTGGTGTTTGTTGGAGTTGGTTGAGGCCTTGGATCAAGTTTGGTGACTTTGTTTTGGTGTTTGGTGCGTTTGGAAATCGGCCAAGGTATGGTTTCAGTTTTCTTTATGTAATATATAATATTTCTGGACACTTAGACTAGTTGACCCTAAGATAGAATTGAATGTTGTTGGTGGATGAATAATTATATATGAACTGATGTAATTGTTGGTTGTGTGGGATTAGTGTGGTTGATGATGATTGTTGGAGGTTATTGGTATTGATGAGTATTCATGGTGATTAATTATATTGATTAATATTGAGGATTATGAGAATTTAAGGTAATGAGTTAACGTAAAATGTTGTGGTGGTTTAGAATAAAAGATATTAATGATTATGATGTGTGAGGATGTATGTTGATAATTGATGATGAATATCGATGTTGTTGGTGTTAATTATATATTTTGATATTGGTTGATGTTGGTGAGTGTGTATGTTGAGTGTGGTAATATGAATGTGGATATGATTGATAATGTGGAGGTTAAGTGATGAGGATTTGAAGTGGTTGTTGATGTTTGTTTGTTGGTTAAAGATTATTTATGATGATGTTGGATGTTGATGATTAAGGAATTTGATGGTATTGAGTAGTGTAATTGGGATATTATGGATGGTTGAGTTGGAAAAGGAAGGGTATGGGCTTTTAGGTTGTTTGGTATTGATCTTGCCTGTGAAATAGATCGGCTTTAACTATCCGGTGATGGCCGAGCTATCGTCTCGGAGGCTGAACGTCTGACACTTGAGTCTGAGCTTTTCTTTTCACTATGGCGTGAGTGTACGTGCAATGAAGGGGGGAGTGTACCTGCAAAGGCATTGACAAACCCCATTTGTAGGGTTTATCTTGTATTGATTTTTGGGGATTTTATCAACTTTTACCCACATTTATTCAATGAAATAGCATGGTTTTGTATATTCTCCTTTAATTGTGCTTGAATGTGAAAACATACTTTTTAGGACTCAAAATAGCTAAATTTAGTTCACCTTGATTCTATTAGATGCCTTGATATGTTTGTTAAGTGATTTAAGGTTTAGGAGGCAAAGATTGGATCAAGGGAATGAAGAAAGAAAGCATGAAAAGTTGGAGAACTCATGAAGAAATGAAAGAACCGAAAAGCTGTCAAGCCGACCTCTTTGCACTTAAACGACCATAACTTGAGCTACAGAGGTCCAATTGATGCGGTTCCAGTTGGGTTAGAAAGCTAACATCCGGGGCTTCGAAACGATATAAGATTTGCCATAGTTGC
>NC_029792.2:122932087-122933031 GCF_000816755.2 Arachis ipaensis
CCTTTAATTCTTGCAATTAATAATGTTTACTTCTATTGCACTCTATGTGTTTGTTGAAATGCATCTTTTAGTTTTAGTGTAGATTTTGTTCCTCTTGGCCTAGGTAGAGTAATTAGTGACACTTGAGTTATCTAATTCCTTTGTTGATTGATAATTGGAGAGATTGCTAATTGGTTTGGAGTGCACTAAAGCTAGTCTTTCCTTGGGAGTTGGCTAGGACTTGTGGCTCAAGTCAATTCATCCACTTGACTTTCCTTTCTTTAGTAAGGGTTAACTAAGTGGTAGCAATGAACAATTCTCATCACAATTGAGAAGGATAACTAGGATAGGACTTCTAGTTCTCATATCTTGCCAAGAGCTTTGTTAGTTGTTAGTTTATTTTCTTTGCCATTTATATTTCTTGTCCAAAAGCTTAAAAACCCCAAAAAATTCACAACCAATAACAAGACACTTCATTACAATTCTTAGGGAGAACGACCCGAGGTCCAATACTTCGGTTTATAAATTTAGGGGTTTGTTTTAGTGACAAACAACTTTTTGTATGAAAGGATTAGTGATTGGTTTAGAAACTATACTTGCAACGGGAATTTATTTGTGAATTCTAAACCATCAAAAATCCATTCATCAAAATGGCGCCGTTGCCGGGGAATTGCAATGGTGTTATGTTATTGGTTATTGTACATATGTGAATAGTGTGAATATCTTGCTTTTTGCTTTATTTGCTAGTTGTAGAATCTTGTTTCTTTTGTTTTCTATTAGCTTTTGTTTTTATTTTATCTTTTCACCATGAATTCTCATTTTGGCTATGAGTGTGATTACAACTATGTTGTAGGTGATGGGAGCTACAATGAAGATGTGTATCAAGAATGGGATGACCAAAGGTGGGAGGAGCCATATGCATATGATCAATCCTCATGGCAACAACCTCCACCAATACACTATGA
>NC_029792.2:122933520-122935044 GCF_000816755.2 Arachis ipaensis
ACCATACCAACCTCCTTTTGAACCATATGAGCCATACATGGAACCACAATTCCAAGACTCCCAAGAACCAGCTCAATACACACCACCACCTTACCAAGAAGAACCACCTTCCTATAATGAACCCTTTCTCCAAGACAATGAACCCTCTTATCCACCCCAATCCTCAATGGATGAAACCCTCGGTGTTCTTCTTCAAGGACAAGAGGAGATGACAAGGGATGTGCAACAATTCATGACCGCCTTGGATGATGTGGTAAACCGGTTAGCATCCCAATGCTTGAACACTCAAGGGACTCCCATGGCTACATGTGGAGAAACAAATGAAGAGCATAACATGAAGGAGAGATTGGTGGAGAACGAGGGAAGTTGCTTTGTATTGGAACAATTGGAGGAAGCTATAATTGTTGAAGAAAGGGAAGAATTGGTTGAAGACTTAGGAGATGCGGAGCCTCCATGGGAATCTAGAATTGAAGAAAACCCCTCCAAGATGATTAAAATTGATGCTAGGAAGGAAAGTGCACACCTTCCAAGACATATTCCATATGAAGATTTGGATGGGATAGAGCAAGAAGTGAGTTCCCTTGGTGATGAAGATCAAGCATCAAGTCTTAGTGGTGAAGAATCCTTTAAGCATGAAGAACCTTCTCCGGTTGGATTTGAAAGCGTTGAGGAGGTAAATTTTTCTCACCCTCCCTATTATGATTTGAGTAAAGGAAAAGGTTTAGATAAAATTGTTGAACAAAGGATTGAGATTAAGAGATCTTGTGAAGAGGTGGAAGTCCCTAGAAATAGAAGAACGGGGGTTGGTTATGCTTTGTCAAGATCTTTGGAAGCATCTTTGCCTAGGTGGCCATCTACTCCTTCACTTGAGTGGGTAAAATTCATCTATATTAGCTTTATTGTCCCACTTGAGTATGGCTTGCTTGAAACGGATGGTCAACTTAGGATCCTTTGTGGGATGAAGCGTAAGCGAAAGATGTTTCGTGGTTGGCGTTGCAAATCAAGGCTCATTATGGTTGATGCATCAAACATGAGATATAAAGGTTGGAGTAGTGCTTAAATAGATGGGTCTAGGAGGATTATTGGCCACTATATAGAGAATTCACCTTACTCACCACCCGGTTGGACTAATAATGATGATCAACCTTAAGACGGGTATGAAAACAAAGTGTGGGATCCCGGATTACAAGAAGAGGATCAACTTTGGGAGCCCCAAGCTTGTGAAGAACTCCATCAAGACTTGGCTCAATCCATGAAGAATCTTGGGGCACAATGGAGAACCAAGGATTGGTGGGAGTTCCAAGATGAATACAAGCACAAGCCACCTTGATGAGGAGCTCCCCATAAGTCCAACTTAAGGACAATAAACAAAAGTGCTAGGTGGAAGACAACCCACCATGGTAAAATCCTTTCATTTTCTCTTTTGTACATATTGATAGAATTAGTTTAATTTCATGTTTTGTTTAGATAGTTGAGTTTAATTGGTAGTTTAGTATGTTAAATAAGGTTTTAGGGTGTTTTGGT
>NC_029792.2:122961786-122966731 GCF_000816755.2 Arachis ipaensis
AAGACTTGTGCCTAATTGCGTGGTTACATCTTATAACCACTTATTTTTCCTTCTTGTGTGCATTATTCTCTTCCTATGATTGTGATCTTTGATTTGTTTGATTCTCTATGTCCATTATTTGGTGTATTCATGCATTTATATGATTGAGGCCATCATTTCATTAGCTCACTCACCCAAATGGCCTTACCTTCTATCTTCCTTTGTTAGCCAAATTTGAGCCTACGATTAACCCACTTTGTTCTTAATTTAGCACATTACAAGCCTTAAAGCGGAAAACAATAAAAGTCCTTATTTGGATCTTTGATTAGCTTAGGCTAGTGTGTGTGAGTATCATTCAAGTGTGGGAACCTTGGGACATTGGGTGAATAAAAGGGTAGTTTTGTATTATTATTGTAAATATTGGGAATTGGGTACATACTCATGCGTTAATTAAATGTAAGACCTTATGCATTGATATTCTTGAAAAAAAAAATGAGAAAAATAAAAGAAAAAGAAAAAAAAAAGAAAAAAAATAAATGTGAAAAAAAAAGAGAAAAAAGAAAAGAAAAGAAAAAGAAGAAAAAGAAAGAAATAAAAGGGGACAAAATGTCCCAAAGTAAAGTCCAATAAAGATCAATGCATAAGTATTGTGAAATGAAAAGGGATGCATGAGTATGTGAAAAAGTGAGGAAGGGGTAGTTAGATTAGTACTTAATTGTATAGGTCATTATATAGGTTAGGTGGGAAAGTTTAAGTTAATCAAAGATTCAAATCCTAAGTCCACTAGCCATATATGATCCTACCTTGACCCTAGCCCCATTACAACCTAAAGAAAAGACCTCATGATACATGTATGCATGCATTGAATAATTGTTGATTGTTAGAAGAAAAACAAATCTTGGAAAGCATGATTAGGGGAGAATTGAGAGAATCAACCCAAAACACCGAGCGACTAGAGTGCAAACACTTTCGGTGAGGGTTCGATGCTCAATTCCTTGATTCCCGGCTTTCATGAGCGTTCTTCTCGCAAGTCTACTTGAACTTCATTTTGATATTCGAATTGGAAGGATTCATGAATCGTTATATGATCTTGGCCCTACTTATGCACGTATGACTTGGAGGATTGATTTATTTTTAACCAAGTAGGTACAACCATTTTGCATTTAGTTGCATATAGTTTAGGTGGATGCATATAGATAGGTTACATTGAATAAATGTTGATGCCCTTTGCTTTCTCTTGGCGTGCTTTCATATTAGTAATCTATTTTTAATTGGTATATTTTATATACCTTGTAGTTATCATGTTTTGTAGGTTGTTGGTCTTAGGCTAGCGAGCTTAGGGCGTTGTCAAGAATTAAGGCATAAAAAGCTGGCAGGTGAGAAAGCGGAATGTGTTGTGTATAAAGAAGAGTTAATTAAGAGTAAGGGTATTGCTGTCGGGTTACAAAGTCGGTTGACCGAAACTGAGAAGCAGTTGAAGGAAACAAAAGATAATTATGCTAAGGATGTTGAAGATTTGAAGAAAAAGGAAGCTGATCTAGCGAGCATGGAATCTCAGTTGATTGAGGTTACTACTCAGCTTAAAGAGCTTGAGAAAAAGAAAGGTGATGAAATATTGGACTCTTTTGTTGAGGGTTTTGAGAGAGCATGGTTACAGGCAAAGTTCTTGGTTCCGGATGCTGATCTTTCTGAGATGGATCCTGCGAAGATTGTTCGTGATGGGAAGATGGTCGAGGATGATGGGGAGGCTGAAGGCGAGGCCGAGAATGTTTAATATTTCTTCTGTTGTTTTTTTAAAAGCAGTAATTTAAGAGAACTTTTTGAGTTTTTTGATATCTTGTTGGAACTTGATTAGGGGTTTAAAGTTTGTGACACTTGCTATTGTTGCTGATGGAATATCTTGATTTTGTTTACATATCAGTGGCTGGAATTGCTTTTTTGTTTATAGACGCCTTTTGCTTGTTTGATTAGAATTTCTGAACAGAATATTCTCTCGTATGTTAGTAGCGCCGAGTTATTTCGGTTTGAAACTGTTCGTTATTTTGGTTGTCGATAGTAGACAAATTTGTAGTTATGCTTTAAATTAGTAAAGCAGAATGGTGATAGATGCGCATAGCTCATATATATTTAAAGATGAACTTGATTGATTAATTTGGTGAACCTTTGAGTACAAAGGTGCAGGTAGGCTAGCCTCGTTAAAACCTCTCCAAGCAAAACCCTTTTTTGGAAAAAATTTTGGTAGTAGGAAAAAGAGTACAAGCCTGTCCCTAACTTTTAACTATAAATTTTTTTTAGGGAGGACACATTCCAAGTATTAGGTAGGATTGTACCATTTATTGATTCTAGTCTATATGCTCCGTTGCCGATGACTTGTGTAACTCGGTATGGGCCTTCCCAGTTTGCGGCGAGCTTTCCGTGGGATGGTGGTCTTCGTGCAACTTCTGTCTTTCGAAGGACTAAGTCTCCTTTTTCAAATGATCGGCTCCTTACCGATTTATTGTATCACCGAGCTAATGTTTGTTGTGCCGCCCGTTGTTTGAGCATGGCTATATCCCTTATTTCCTCGATGTTGTCTAGCTGAGCTTCATCTTGATTTCCGAGCTGTGTTCTGATTGAACTTTGGGAGATTTCCAGTGGTATCATGGCTTCAGAGCCATATACGAGTCGGAATGGCGTCTCATTGGTTGATGACTGAGGAGTTGTATTGTATCCTCAAAGGACTTCAAGTATGAGCTCGGCCCAGAGCCCTTTAGGGTTGTCTAATTTCTTCTTAAGTGCGTGCAGGATGACTTTATTTGCTGCTTCTGCTAGTCTGTTTGTCTGAGGATGTTCAACGGAGGCAAAGTGTTGTTTGATTTTAAGGTTCGGCAAAAAAGATTGAAATTTCTGATCGGCAAATTGGCAACCATTGTCAGTGATGATATGGTGAGGAATGCCAAAACGGCAAATAATATTTTTCCAAATGAAAGAGATCATTTGTTGGGATGTGATCTTAGCCAAAGGTTGGGCCTCGACCCATTTTGAGAAGTAGTCAATTGCAACAACGAGAAATTTTACCTGGTCCGGTGCCGTGGGGAATGGACCGAGTATGTCTAACCCCCATTGGTTGAAGGGCCATGTAACATCAGAATGATGCATATCTTCGGCAGGAATATGGATGATTGAGGCGTGCTTCTGGCAATTGGCATAGGTCCGAACCTTGTTTTCGCTGTCGTGTTTGAGAGATGGCCAAAAGAAGCCCGCGCGGAGGATTTTGGAGGCTAAGCTCCGAGCTCCTGTATGTGTTCCGCAAATACCCTCATGGGCTTCGGACAATGCTATGTCTGCCTCGGCTTTGCTAAGGCATTTTAGCAATAGGCGAGTGAATCCTCGTCTATATAAGGTTCCGTTGAGTAATGTGAAAAAACTTGCTTGTCTTTGGAACCTTTTCACATTATCCGCGGTATCTGGTACACGATCTGTTTGGAGATAAGATATGAAATATGTGATGACATGTCATCATGTCATGTTTTTCTATACTTTTTCATACAAGAAATTAATGATTAGTGCTTAAATATTGCATTCTTTGCATTAGAAAGTAGACATTCAGGGCTTTCCAACAATGTATAATAGTATGGGGTGGATAGCACGTTTGAGCTTCCGAATCTGGCAATGTTCCCAACATTTGCGTTCACGTTTGACCTCAAACGTGAACCCAGACGTGAGTGACAGCAACACCAGCGACCTTGTCCCCTTCAAAGGAGCATAACTTGAGTTGTAGATGTCCGATTAAGATGATTTCAGTTGGGTTAGAAAGCTGACATTTAGAGCTTTCCAACGATATATGGCAATCCAGATTTGGCACGAAATTGAGGCATGAGTGAAAGGCATCTTTAAGGACCAAATGTTGCTAGATGGATGCCCTTGAGGGGAGCCCACGTTTGCGCCACCGTTTGCCTCAAACGTTGACTCAAACGTGAATATTCCAAAGTCCAAATTTCAAGCGGATTTCTTCTCAAGACCAATGCCATCCGGATCCATCTTCAACCCAATTCCACTCCAAAGCAAGCTAAGCCCATTACCATCACTCAAAGGCACACAGATAAGCTAGATTAGGAATTTCATTCAATTGTAATTTGTTTTTAATTTCAATTTCATTTTCATTTTCATTTGGAAAAGCCTATATAAAGCATCCTTATCATCTTTGTAAGGAGGCTGGCTCCACGAGGGAGCATTAGAAATAGAGAACTCTCTCTCTTTAGTTTTTCTCTTTGTTTTGAATCTTGGGTTGAGAATTGAAGGAATTCTGTTTCATTCTCACTTTGAGATTTCTCTTGTTCTTCTTCTATAAAATTTCAGTGAATTAAGGATTTAAATCAACACTCTGTTTACTGCTTTCATCTTCATTTCTTTTGCAAATTGTTCTTTATTGGATCAAGGAAGGACTTGAGATCTAGACTTGTTTTCTAGTCTCATTGAGCCCCTGAGATCTTCACTTGTCTTTCTAGATTTCACAATTGATTTGAGTTTTCTTGCTGATTTACTTTTCTGCTACAATTTCCTTCTCTGCAATTTTTACTTTCTACTGCATTGCTTCCAATTTACATTTCCTGCACATTTACATTCTACACTTTAACTTTGAGCTTGCTGCAAATCTGAATTTACTTTTCTTGCCTTGGATCCATTGCTTTCTTTAATTTCCAGCACCCAGCCCCCCTTTACTTTTCATGCAATTTACATTTCTTGTCATTTAAGTTTCTGCAATTTACATTGCTTGCTCTTTAAGTTTCTGTCCAATTTACTTTCTGCAATTTTAAATTCATTGTCATTTACTTTCTGTTACAATTTCACACAATTCACTTCAATGTTAGCTTGACTAAACTAATCACCCACTAAAGTTGCTTGATCCATCAATCCCTGTAGGATCGACCTCACTCTAAGTGAGTTTTACTACTTGATGCGACCCGGTATACTTGCCGGTTAGTTT
>NC_029792.2:122983354-122992273 GCF_000816755.2 Arachis ipaensis
AAGGAGGCTGGCTCCACGAGGGAGCATTAGGAATAGAGAACTCTCTCTCTTTAGTTTTTCTCTTTGTTTTGAATCTTGGGTTGAGAATTGAAGGAATTCTGTTTCATTCTCACTTTGAGATTTCTCTTGTTCTTCTTCTATAAAATTTCAGTGAATTAAGGATTTGAATCAACACTCTGTTTACTGCTTTCATCTTCATTTCTTTTGCAAATTGTCTTTATTGGATTAAGGAAGGACTTGAGATCTAGACTTGTTTTCTAGTCTCATTGAGCCCCTGAGATCTTCACTTATCTTTCTATATTTCACAATTGATTTGAGTTTTCTTGCTGATTTACTTTTCTGCTACAATTTCCTTCTCTGCAATTTTTACTTTCTACTGCATTGCTTCCAATTTACATTTCCTGCACATTTACATTCTACACTTTAACTTTGAGCTTGCTGCAAATCTGAATTTACTTTTCTTGCCTTGGATCCATTGCTTTCTTTAATTTCCAGCACCCAGCCCCCCTTTACTTTTCATGCAATTTACATTTCTTGTCATTTAAGTTTTTGCAATTTACATTGCTTGTTCTTTAAGTTTTTGCCCATTTACATTCTGCAACTTTAATTTCCTGTCATTTAAAATTCTGTTGGTTACAATTTCACACAATTCACTTCAATGTTAGCTTGACTAAACTAATCACCCACTAAAGTTGCTTGATCCATCAATCCCTGTGGGATCGACCTCACTCTAAGTGAGTTTTACTACTTGATGCGACCCGGTATACTTGCCGGTTAGATTTGGATGTTGGAATTCGTTTTCCAAAAAATTTCCCATCAATATGTTCGCTAATCTCTTTCCTGTGTAACACTTAGCACCTCTGTTAGATTAACACTTGGAGATGTTATAGTAAATTGATGTAATGTAGACATTTCAAACTGGGTGCTGCCGAGCTTAGATAAAATGTCGGCCCTTTGGTTTTGTTCTCTTGGTATGTGTTGTATTTCAAATGTTGAAAATTTTAAGATTAAATCTTTAACTAACAGTAAATATTTAATAGAAGAGGATCTCTTACCTGAAACAGGTCGTTTACCTGTTGAACAACTAATAGTGAGTCACAGTATACCTTTATAGTGGAATATGGAGGTCTAAACAAAGTCAGAGACCTACGACTAGGGCTTCATATTCCGACTGATTGTTGCTAGCTTTAAAAGATAAGTGTAAGGAATGCTCTAGGATGGAACCATCGTTGGCCTCCAGCCGTATTCCAGCACCACATCCTTCCTTGTTGGACAAGCCATCTATGTATAAGCTCCATTGCTTTGTGTGGTCTTCTTTTGAGGGTATGGTATGTTCTGCAATAAAATCAGCCAAAAATTGTGACTTGATCGGCCCTCTTGACTGGTATCTGATGTCGAACTCCGATAATTTGATCGACCACTGGTGCACGAAATTGTGATCTCAATGGCGCCAACAACTTGGTACGCACAATTGTAATCTCAACTTTTTTCACAACTTCGCACAACTAACCAGCAAGTGCACTGTGTCATCCAAGTAATAAACCTTACGTGAGTAAGGGTCGATCGCACGGAGATTGTCGGCTTGAAGCAAGCTATGGTCATCCTTGTAAATCTCAGTCAGGCAGATTCAAACGGTTATGAGATTTTGATAATTAAAATATAAATAAAATATAAAATAGGATAAAGTTACTTATGTAATTCATTGGTGGGAATTTCAGATAAGCGTCTGGAGATGCTTTGTTGCTTCTGAACTTCTGCTTTCCTACTGCCTTCTTCCAACCATGCGTTACCTCCTTCCATGGCAAGCCGTATGATCCTCTCGGATGAAAACAAATCCATATGCGCTGTCACCGCACAACTAATCATCTGTCGGTTCCCGCTAGCGTCGGAATAAGACCATTGTCCTTTTGCACATTGTCACTTGTGCCCCACATTCGCAGGTTTGAAGCTCGCCACAGTCATCCGTTCCCAGATCCTACTCGGAATACCACAGACAAAGTTTAGACTTTCCGGATCCTAGATCCTACTCGGAATACCACAGACAAGGTTTAGACTTTTCGGATCCCAGGAATGGATGCCCATAATTCTAGCCTATACCACGAAGGTTCTAATCTTAGATTAGAAACCCAAGAGAATATACTCCAGCTGTCGTCTAATGACTATGTTGAACATCATGTAGATCGCTTTGTGGTTGTCAGGCACGCGACCTTGGCTAAGCGAGTAACGAAGATTGGGTGATTGTCACGGGTCACCCCTTCATTCTGACTTAACTGAATTAAGTACGAGAGTATATGTTGGAGAAGAAGTATGCGTGAATTGAATAGAAAAATAGTAGTAATTACATTAATTCATGAAGAACAACAGAGCTCCACACCTTAATCTATGGGGTGTAGAAACTCCACCGTTGAAAATACATAAGTGAAAGAGGTCTAGGCATGGCCGTGAGCCCAGCCTCCAAACGTGTACAATGGCAAAGTCTAAGGACTAAACGTCCAAAGATAAAAGACAGGATGTAAAATAAATCTCTAAAAGTAGTTTTTTTACTAAACTAGTAACTAGGGTTTACAGAAAATGAGTAACTAAGTACAGATAGTGCAGAAATCCACTTCCGGGGCTCACTTCATGTGTGCTTGGGCTGAGAATTGAAGCTTTTTCGTGCTTAGGCTGTTCCTGGAGTTAAACGCTAGCTTTGGTGCTAGTTTGGGCATTTAACTCCAATTCTGGTGCCAGTTTGGGCGTTTTACGCCAAGATATTTTAGGCTGACTTTGAACGCCAGTTTGGGCCATCAAATCTCGAGTAAAGTATAAACTATTATATATTGCTGGAAAGTCCAGGATGTCTACTTTCCAACGCAATTAAAATCGCGCCAATTGAGCTTCTGCAGCTCCAAAAAATCTACTTTGAGTGCAGGGAGGTCAGAATCCAACAGCATCTGCAGTCCTTTTTCAGCCTCTGGATCAGATTTTTGCTCAGGTCCCTCAATTTCAGCCAGAAAATATCTGAAATCACAGAAAAATACACAAACTCATAGTAAAGTCCAGAAATGTGATTTTTGAATAAAAATTAATAAAAATATAATAAAAAATAATTAAAACATACCAAAAACTATGTAAAAACAATGCCAAAAAGGGTATAAATTATCCGCTCATCAACGAGTTTATAAGTCTCCCTGCAATGTCTGGCTTGTGTAATACTTGTCGCAATGGGTGATCTGTTTTGACATTGATGACATGACTCTGGAAATAAGGTCGGAGTCTTCTTGCCGAAAATACTAATGCTAAGGCCAGCTTCTTTATTCTCGGATAGTTAAGCTCGGCATAGTGGAGCGTTTTGCTGACGAAGTATACTGGGTACTGAATTTTGTTCCTTTCTGTAACAAGAGCAGAGCTTATCGCCCAATCAGTAACTGATAAATACAAAATAAGTCTTCCCCTTAAAGGGGTTTCTGTAAAATCGGCGGTTGTGAGAGAGTTGCTTTTAGTGTGCTAAAAGCTCTTTCACAATCGTCGGTCCATTGAAATCTGGTTTTCTTTTTTATTGTTTGGAAAAAAGGACTAGACTTTGAAGCTAAACATGGTACAAATCTTGATAGTGCAGCAAGCCTTCTTGTAAGGCGTTGTACTTCTTTTATTGTTTTCGGGCTCGTCATATCCACAACTGCTCGGCATTTGTCAGGGTTTGCCTCAATACCCCTGTTTGTTAATAAAAACCCCAAGAACTTACCACCTTGTACTGCAAAAGTGCATTTTTCTGGGTTCAGACGCATGTTGTAGTGGCGTATTTGGCCGAATATCTCTGTTAAGTCATCAATATGGTTCCGGCCGACCTTTGTCTCGGTGACCATGTCATCCACGTAAACCTCTATGTTTCTGCCGATCTGTTTGGCAAAAACCTTATCCATAAGACGCTGGTAAGTTGCTCCTGCATTCTTCAGTCCAAAAGGCATAACCTTATAGCAGTAGTTGCCAAAGTCAATAATAAATGTTGTTTTACTTTGATCGGAGGGGTGCATAAGGATTTGGTTGTACCCCGAATAGGCATCCATGAAACTTAAGGTAGCGTAACCTGAAGCGTTGTCTACCAGAGAGTCTATGGATGGTAAAGGATAAGAATCCTTTGGGCATGCTTTGTTTAAGTCAGTAAAATTGACACACATGCGCCACTTACCATTTTGTTTCCTTACCATAACCACATTGGCCAGCCAGGTGGTAAATCTGATTTCTTTGATGAATTCTGCATTGATGAGCTTTTGCGTTTCATCTAAAGATGCTCTTCTTTTTTCATCGCCGAGTTTCCTTTTCTTTTGCTGCGCAGGTCGTGCAGATGGGTTTATAGCTAATTTATGGCTGATGATCTGTGGGTTGATGCCAGGCATATCGGAAGGCGTCCATGCGAATAAGTCGGCTTGTTTTTGTAGGAAGGTGGTGATGGCTTGTAGCTCCTTTGCGCTTATTGACGTACCTACAAAGGTGAATTTGTTAGGATCATTGTTAAAATACACTTTCTGTAAGTCAGCGGATGGAGTAGGTCTTTCTCGGAAGTCGGCTCTTGGATCTAGGTCGGCTAATGCCGAGCTATTGTTGGTAAGGTCGACGTTGTTGACTTGTTGTTTCCAATGATTTTGGAACTTCATGCCGATGTTGTAGCAGTGCCAAGCTTCTTTACGGTCTCCATGGATTGTGACAACATGATCGTCCTGCAAGGGAAACTTAACACACAGGTGAACTGTAGATACAATTGGGCCGAACTTGTTTAAGAAAGGTCGGCCAAGTATAAGATTATATGGACTAAAGCAATCTACTACTAAATATTGAATATGACATGTTTTTGAAAGAGGATGCTCACCCAGTGTGGTTTGTAACCACACTGACCCTAATATTGGAACTCGTTCACCTGAGAAACCGACAAGATCTCCCCCTGTTGACTGGAGAATGTTGTTGCTGAGCTTTATTTTTTGAAATGTCGAGTAGAACAGGACGTCGGCGCTGCTCCCAGGATCTAGAAGTACCTTTTTGACCAAAAGGTCTCCTAATTGAAGAGTGATCACCACAGGATCATCTAGGTTTTGTATTGTAGAATTAAAGTCTGCTTGTGTAAATGTGACTTGTGGGAGTTGTCTTGTGTCTTTGGCTTCGCTCTGTGGGCCGTCTAACGAGCATATTGTTCGGAATGATCTTTTTCTTGCCGAGCTTGAGGATCCTCCACTGGTGTATCCTCCTGAAATACAGTTTTTGGATGTGACCTCCAATATACTTGTCAAGGTGGCCTTGTCGAGCCAATCTTTCCAGAAGGTCTTTGGCCACCACACAGTCGTCAGTAGTGTGGCCGTGCTTTTGGTGGAATGCGCAATATTTGGATTTGTCCGCGTTTTTAGTATCCTGATAGGTACCAGACTTTCTCGGTGGCTTGATCAATTTTGAATTCAGGATTTCTTTTATTATGTCCTCTCGCCTAGTGTTGAACTGCGTATAAGAATCAAATCGAGAGGTTAGTTTAAAACTTTGCTTACTGCTCGGAGTCTTATGTTGATCTCTGTAAGTTGTTTTGTCTGACTTTTGAGCTTGTCTGAGCTCCTCGATATCGATTTGGCCTTTGGCTTTCTCGTGGAACTCGGCAAGAGTCTTTGGCTTGGCTACCGCGATGGTTTCTTGGAACTTCCCTGGTCGGAGTCCGCTTTTGATTGCGTGGAGATGGACCTCGGGGTGAAGGTCTGGTATGCTTATGGCGATCTTTGTAAAACGAGTCATGTAATCCTTCAGGCTTTCATTTTGTCCTTGCTTGATTGTATTAAGATAATTCGAGTCATGCAAATAAATTGCAGATCCGGTGAAATGCTCTTCAAATAGCTTGGCTAGTTGTTGAAATTGTGAAATGGAACCTGCAAGCAAAGCACACAACCAATCAAGTGCAAGACAGTCTAAATAATTCGAAAAACAACGGCATAAAATAGTATCTGATACACCGTTAACGATCATTATTGATTGAAATTTTTTGAGAAATTTCTTCGGGTCTCCAAGCCCATCATAAGGTGTGAGGGTCAGCGGGAGGGTGAATCTTTTTGGTAGCTTGAAGTTCATCACTTCTGGCGTGAAAGGTCCTACGAGTTCATCAGACTCTTCGTTTTCCTCTTCAGGCTGGACTCCCTCAGCTCGGATGGTCTCCGAGACGTGAGAGGGTTCAGAATGATGCTCATTATCCTCTAATTGCCGGTGATGAGTGTTGTCATTTTCTATCCGGGCATGATTCAGTTCAGCGATTTGGGCAACTATTATTTGATTTTCGTCGGCCATCCGTTGATTAGCTTGCTGTAGCTCGGTTACCATCCGCATAAGCTCGGATATGGAAGGGGGCGGTACGTCAGCCATGGGTGTAAGCCAAGGTAATGGTCACGATTGATATAATGCAATTAGAATTCTATTAACATCTTTCAGGATTACCTCCACCTTGTGGTCACGATTGATCAGCGTCCTAAGTCTTTCTGCGGGAGCAATCTTTGGAGATATGACCTGGCGCCCCGCACCTATAACATAGACTTAAACCCTTTTGGTACGGCCTATTCAGATGAAAACTTCCGCACCTTTGGCACCTCACATCCTTTGAGTAAGACGTCACTTGCTTCCCTTTATCACTCCCCTGGCGACTACCACTCCTCTTGAACTATTGGCCCTTTGGTGCGAAATTCTGGTTGTGGTCCCTTCGGCGGAACTCCCAGCTTTCACCCCCTGCCACAGCAGCCTTCTTTAAACATTCTTCCACGATCCTGCTCTTGTTTACTAAGTCTGAGAAAACTCTGATTTCCATCGATCCCACAGAACTCAATATATCACTCCGAAGTCCTCCTTCGTATTTGATGCACTTCCACTCCTCAAAGTCTCCTGGAGCTCCCTGACAAATCCTAAAGAATCGGTACAATTCCTCAAACTTGTTCGTGTATTCAGAGACCGACATCTGACCCTGCTTCAATTGCAGCAGTTCAAGCTCTTTAGCCGTTCTGACCGAGTTGGAAAAGTATTTCTTGTAAAACTCAGTTCGGAATGCATCCCAAGGTATAGCAGCATCACCATGCTGTAGAAGGCATCGCGCCCCTTGCCACCAATACTGGGCTTCACCCGCTAACTAATAAGTTGCAAACTCAATGCGTTGATCTTTAGGGACTTGTTGTGCTTGTAAAGCCCGATCGATTGCTTGAAACCAGTTGTCGGTCTTAGTGGGGTTCGTGGTTTCTCCAAAGATTGGTGGATGTATCTTCAGAAAAGTTGCAACTGTCATTGGCCTATTATTCCCATTAGCGGCGTTCTCAAGCTACATCAACCCTAGAACATCAAAATCACATAATCTATCAAATTCAAAATCTTAAATTTTGAAATTTGGGAAGAGCAGTTGAGTAACAAATTGCTAGATTCTTACCAAATTGATATGTGGGTTCTGTAGAGAATTTCGAGATGAAAGCGTGGCCACAGTTTGACCCGTTCGGCTCAATTTTGGACCAAAATCTTTAAAATTAGTGTCAAAATTCATATTTTAATTATCTCTACTTCATCAAACTATAAAATTTAAGTTTTTAAATTTTCTAAATAATAATTAATTTATTTTGACTAATTATTTATTAATTTTACAGATTAAAAATATACCATAGTTGAAAGTAAAAAAATTTTGTTGTCTTATAGTAACAAAGGCACTACATATATATTATTATTACTTTTTTTTGTTATTACCTTTTTTTTACTCATTAAATAGAAACCATATATTGAACCGTATAATATAAATTATTTTGGAATAAGAATGACTTCGTTTTTTTTTTAATTAGCTTTTTGTTTATTGACTAGACAAAGAGAACCAGAAGTCCAACATAGATTATAGCATAAAAATCATATTGAAGAAGACCATATTGAAAAAAGTTATAGACAAAAATTCGTAAAAAAAAAAAAAGAAAATGACACTTTAGTAATTGTACTGTAAGAAAAACGTTAAATATTGTCGAATTTAATGTCGGCTTGTATCGGCAAATTTATCGTCGAATTTTCTGACGGAAATGAGGAGAAATTCATCGCTATAAAATGTTACCGTCGAAAAAAAATTTTCGTCGCTAAAGTTGATGGTAATTATTAGTGCAAAAATATAACTCACCGATGTCAATGTTACCGTCGAAATTTTCATCGGTATATTCCGCCGATATCACGGTTTAGTGAAATGCGTCGTTTTAGTGATTCACTGTCAGAAAAATTTAATGGTAAAATTAGGTTAAAATTTAAACGCGAAACCCTTTCCCCTTACTTATGCGAATGCTCTCTCTCTCTCCTGATCTTCTCTCTCCCTAGTTGTCGAACTTTCACCGTCGCCACTGTCGGGAGCTGCTCGTCGTCGCCGCCACTTGGAGCACCCGCTGGAGCTGTTACTATATGTCGTCGTTGATTCTGCTGCTACTATTGTC
Source organism: Arachis ipaensis (assembly GCF_000816755.2). Classification (NCBI taxonomy): domain Eukaryota; kingdom Viridiplantae; phylum Streptophyta; class Magnoliopsida; order Fabales; family Fabaceae; genus Arachis; species Arachis ipaensis. The sequence goes on from NC_029792.2 coordinate 122,991,787, forward strand.
CCCGGTGCATCCTCCACCATTGTTACCATTCACGTTGCTGTCACTTTCGCCACTGTCACCACCACGTTAAAAAGACCTTGCAGTCACTATCATCAGATTTATTGTTAGTATGGTTATTTTATTTTTACCTATTAATTTGTGACTTTAGCATTTGTTAGAATTTTTGTTAAATCAGTGGTTAAATTTGTTTAATAAAGTGTGTGATTAAAATTTGTTGTGTTAATTTAATAGATGTAAAAATTAAATGATGTTAAAGTAGGTTAAGTAAAGGTGAGATTAAGAGTGCGTGAGTTACTAAAAGATTTCAATTGAGTTTAGTAAATGAGATTTTTTTCAATTACATTAAACTTATGTCACTTATTTTTGTCATGCCTCTTGTTAGTTTGATAAAATTAAATAAATAAATAATTTATTTTCATATGTCCTTTAAAAATAATATTATCATCTCTCAAATTTAAATAAATAATTTTCATATGTACTCATATAA
>NC_029792.2:122992523-122996114 GCF_000816755.2 Arachis ipaensis
TTTGCATCTAATACAGTTCTTATCTATTTAATAAATTATTTTTTTACCTTAAATTATCAAAGATAGTATTTTAATTTATGTTCCATTAATTGGATCTCTAAATATTTTTACTTCTTCCTAATTGCCTTGTACTTGTATATATAAAAAAAATCAGCTTCACGTAAACCGCTAGAATCTCCTACAGATTACGTATACTAATGTTTTTCATAAACCTCACATAAACGCTACTGTCTACAGCGGTTTCTGTATATACCATTTTGAACGTAAACCGCGACTATCAGTAATGGTTTACATTGATCTAGAAACCGCTAGTACCAGTAGGGAATAGATCCTCTCAATTTTTTTAACAATTGAGAGAGTAAAGTGTAATTTCTCACTATTAATTTTGTAAGTGGGACCAAGAATAAATATGAGAGAGCGAACAATGAAAGGTTACCCTTAATTTCTTTTAACAATTGAGAGGATCCATTCCTTACCAGACATAGATGTGTAAAAGTTGCAATTGCTTTTTCAGTTTGAAAAAGTTGCAATTTGGTAATATAGATTTGTAACTATTTTATTTGAGTAACTTGCCTTAAATATTATTTTAGTCTTTCTATTTATTTATTTTAAAACAAAAGATTATACTTATCTTTTTTAAAATATTATGTATTAAAATGTATTTATATATGTATATACTGATAAGGTAAATACCAAATTGATATTTGAAAGATTCTAGCACTAATAAAATAGTACTTGACTTTTGTTATTGACAAAATAGTTCTTGAATAATTTTAAAATTTGACAAACGTATTCTTAAACTCGCAGAACAAATCTCAGAATCAATTTGTCATTCTCTTAGAGAATCAATAGTCCCTGAATAATGGTGGATTACAATTTGTTATTTCATCTTTATCTGATTTTCATTCTCTTAGAGAATCAATTTTTTTTTTTTATTTATCATTCTCTTTCTGATTGTTAAATGAATGTTGTGGTTTTGATATTAAAATTGATTATTTGATTGGATTTGAATTGGTATATAGATTTTGATATTGTTATTTTGTTTTTGTCATTATGGTTCTGAAAGAGTGCGTTGAAGAGGGAGATTTGGAAAAATTAGAGTAAACTTAATGCGTTGGGAAGAGAGATCCTTTGCCGGATTAGGGTTGGGGGAGGGGGTTTTATAGGTTTGGGACAACTCTGATAAACCACTATTTTATGCAGTGGCAGATTTAAGGGAGGCTTAAGGTGGCCATGGTCCTCCCATTTTTTAAAAAAAATATTATTATTATTATTATTAGTTTATTATTATTATATACTTAATATATATATATATATATATATATATATATATATATATATATATATATATATATATATATTAAGTATATAATAATAATAAACTAGACCTATATACTATAAATGATATTTTATTAACTTTTTGTTATATTATATTTTAATTTATTTTGTATTTAATTTGGCCCCTCTTATAAAATTTCTGGATCCGCCACTGATTTTATAGTTTATCTTGTGCTCAATTGAGTGGATTTTATCAGTTCTTAGCACTCTTATTCATACAAACTGCATAGTTTTACAAATCCTTCCAATATTTTGTTCCATGGTTGAAAACTTGCTTCCTAAGCCTTTAAATTATTAATTTTTAATTCTCCTTTATTACCATTCGATGTCGTGACATGTGTGTTAAGTGTTTTCAGGTTTTATAGGGTAGGAATGACTTAGAGGATGGAAATGAAGCATGCAAAAGTGGAAGGAACACAAGAAACTAAGGAGCTGAGCAGCGAGGATCGACGCGCACGCATGGCTAACGCGTGCACGTGACTTACGCGTACGCGTGATGAGCGTCACGTGCTACAATTACAGAAAATGCTGGAGGCGATTTCTGGGCTGTTTTGGACCCAATTTTCAGCCCAAAAAAATAGACTAGAGGCAGGGGCAAGCTGAGACTCAAAACACATTCACTTTCACTTAGTTTTAATTTTAGTTTTGAATTTTTAGAAAAAAAACACTACTTCTCTTAGGGTTCTTTGCATTCTTAGTTTTAGCTTTTTGATTGGATATTGTGAGCTACTACCTTCGATTGAAGTCTCCATCATTATAGTTTGTCTTTTCGTTACTCTACTCTTTTGTTTTCCATTTAATTGTTCGTGGTCATATCTGGATATTGTTACTTTGAATTTATTAATGCAATGAACTATTTTTATATTTAATTCCGTTACTTGTTTGATTTCTTTCAATTAATTATCAGCTCCGAATTTGTTTTTATTAATTTATTTTAATTACCATATCTCCTATTTATTCTTATTCCATGTTGTTGAAAAATGGCATTTATGTTATGATTTAAAACTCTCAACTTGGCTTAGGAGTTGATTAATTGGAACCCCTTGAGTTGGAATACTCAAGTACTAATTTGTAATTGGAGATTGCTGACTAACTCACTTTTCACTAACTCTAATCTTTTCCTAGGAAGGGATTAGGACTTGTGAATCAGAGTTAGTGTCATCCACTTAATCTTTCTTCGCAACTGCAAGAGGATAATTGAGTGGAAGCAACAACCTTTTACTATTATACTTGGAAAAGTCAACAAAGATAGAAACTCCAATTAATCTTCTCTCAACCAAGGCCTTTTATTTCAAACATATAACATCTCTTGCTATCATTCATTGCTTTGATTTTTAGTTATTTATTTTTCCGTTCTCAAACTTCAAAAATACTCAATAAACTCCTGATCAATAATTTACACTGCTGTGTCAATTATTTGGGAAACGACATAAAAATTCTACTCCCAGTTATTTAATCTTAATTGTGACACAAAACTAAATTGATAGTGAGAATTTCGTCGGTTAAAACGATACTGACAACGCTGCTTTTATTAATATTTCTTAACCGGCATTTTTCCACCCATCAAACTCATGATCGAGAGAGTGCGTTGAGGGAGGGAATTAGGGTTCCAGAGGAGGTTGTTTGGTGTTTTGATTTTTTTGGTTGGATTGAGTTGTTTAATTAATAATTCCAACTAGGTATGTACGTTAACAAGGTTGCCATTTCAGCAAAATACGGTATCCAGCTCAGCAATTCTCGTCAGAGATGTGTTCCAGCGAGTTCAAGGATACTCTTAGCAAATTTTAAAATTATTCAGATACTATTTTGTTAATAAAAAAAGTCAAGTATTATTTTGTCAGCACCAGAATCTTTTCGAGTACCGATTTAGTATTTACATGTATATTAATATATTCTATATTTATAAAATCTATTAATATTTTTTGTTTTATAATTTCTTTAAATTTTTATTTAATAAAATTATGAAAATAATAACTAAAAAATTTATTATTTATTTTTTTTATTTACAGAGATCATGGTCTTTTTAACCGTCGTAGACTTTTGTCCCTCACAGCCTTCTTGTAAAAGTAGTTTAATGCTATAAATTTTTGTATCATAATCTATAATGTCAGAATCGACGTTAATTTTAAAAGATTTATATTCTCATAATATTATTACTTTAAATACTAGTATGAATTTAACTTTGATGCATTATTAATATAAAATACGTACATTTAATTACGTAATATTATATTAATATAAATAACTACATTT
>NC_029792.2:122996179-123002587 GCF_000816755.2 Arachis ipaensis
TTGATCACACAATTATTTGTTCTACACTTCTTCCCTCTGACTCTCTCCGTCTCACCGATCTCAATCATCACTCATCGCCCTTTCCCATTCAACTGGTTCGTTCTCTTTCTCTCTTCATATCAATCACAATTTCTTTACTGTTTTCTTTTTTTTTTTTGTCGTTTTTGTTTTCTTTTCCGATGAAAGTTCTAATCTTTTTTGAGACCCAATTGCGAAAAGGGACGAAAAGTTGCAAATTTTTCAATTTTATTCTTCTGGGTTGTTTAATTTTCTTGATCATCTCATAATTTGTTATTTCTCTTGTAAAGGGTAATTGGGAAAGTTGAAGATTTGGGTTTTAGACTCTTAGTAGTGACTAGTTAGCATGTTAGTAAATATTATGATCCATATTCTATTTTTATTTTCTGAAGATTCTTTTTGCCATCACTTGAACTTGAAACAGTTCTTGCCTTGGTGAAAAAGGGAATTAAAAAATTTTAATTTGATTTTTTTCCTTTCATGAATTCATTTTATCATTGATAGCGGTAAAACTTGAAGCTGGTAGAACCTGTTAGATTGATTGAATCTCTCTGGTGGATTTAGATTTTCTATTGAAGTCCTGTGGATTTATTGTCTAATTCTTTGGTTCTTTTTTTTTATGTGTGTGTATAAAGGCAAGAAGAAGAAGTAGAAGGAGATTGTTTTTGTGTTTTATTCGAATCAAGTTCAATGAAGCAAATAGTGTCTTCTTTGAATCCATATGCAGCATCCTATGTTCCACTCTCTAAAAGAGAGTCACATGGTGCAACTGCTGATCCATTTCAGAGTCCTCCTTATCATGCTGCACAGAATCAACACCATCAGTTTCACTCGAATGCTTCGGCTTCTAAACCGGTTGCCGAAACTTTCCAAGGGAATATCAACAACCCTGCATCTAGTTCTTACGGCTCGGTGCCGGCAGGTTTTGTAGATAACCAGTTCGCGGATTATGATCCTGATATGGATGTTGAATATCTTAGAATGCAGTTCCCAGGTATTTCTGAAGAATCCCTTAGAGATGTCTATATGGTAAACGAGTGTGACATCGATGCTGCTGTTGAAATGCTGAACCAACTTGAACTTAAGGTAATGCTTTTTGGCTTTAAATTTTGTAGTCCACCGATAGCAAAGTTGTTTGGTTTGTTAATTGATTGTTTCATTGTTCTAGAAATTTTATATTCACAGTTTACCTAATTATGTACTCCATGCCACTCAAATCTGTGTAATTTTTTGCAAATGTTGAATCACTGATTGTGGCAAGAGTATTTGCAGTTGGAATTTAATCGCGGAGGAAAACAAATAATTGATATATGCATGTTCACCTTTTGTACATTAAATCTCAACAAGTTATTTGAGATTCCTAAGTAGAATGTTTTGAATCTTGGAAAGTTTGAATTCCATTTATTTCCCCTTTGAATTATTATAAGTACTTCATTTGGTTTCAAGTTCAATTGTTTTAATGGTTGGTCTTATTTTCTTGGAAGTAGTTCAGGGTTTGATTGGTTTCCGGTTTCATTTTCTGCTATCACTTCTAATGTTTTGTTTTCAGAGTGAAGAAAAAAAGTGAAAATAATACAATCCTCTCTTTACTTTCGCTTTTGCATGCACTTCTTTCACAAAATCTTGAAAACAAAAATATTTGGAATAGAAATAGGAAATTAAAATAGAAACAAAAAATGAAAACAGAAACCAAACAAATTGAGTCAATTCGAAGTTTTCCTACCTATTGATGTTTGACCTGTCTGTTTCATACCTGTTTGTCTGAGTTGATATAATTTCCCAAATCCATTAAATCGTATTTTTTTTTGTGTGACTAATCCATTAAATAGTATAACCAAATTATATTCATTGTTCATATTATGTCTCTGTGGTACATATTTTAAGGGGTAATTGTTTACCCACTTTGCAGTTCGATGGTGTCGAGTCCTCTGGAAGTCTTCCGGAGACGCTGGATATTGGCGATGTATCGGAATCTGGATCAGCTTCTGATTCTGCATCATTGAAACTGAAGAATGTAGCAGCTGAAGCTAGCACTTCAACTTCTTCATCCCATTTATCTGCCAATACATTATGAAATTACATAAAAAGAAAAACGAATCTTTTGCTCAAATTGGTGTGTAAAATAGGGTAAAGTTTTACCTTAGGTTGAAGCAGCCTCTCACATACATAATTTGTTTCCTTTTTTTTTGGGTGGTGTTTGTATAGTTTCTCAGCTGCATCTTGGTTTCTTTTTACCCCCTATGGACTATGGAGTATGGATTGAAAAATGTTTCTTTATTTTGATTTGTTAGTTGTTACACATTGAAGTGTGTGTGACTCTGCAGCTTTTACTTGTATGACATGCCAAAAATGGTACAAGAAAAGGAAAAAAATTGATCCAAAAGGTGATTTTTAAAAAAAAATTATTTGGGATTTGGTTAGCTGGCTTGTTAAAGCATTGTAGCTTGTGAGCATACCTTGGAGATTTTGCAATGGAAGATATGTTGTACGAAAAAGAAAATTTAAATTTCGAAGTATGCTATTGTGCCTTATTGATCACTTCATAATCAAATCCTTGTTTTTTTCAATCCTATTAGATATATATTAAAATTAGTTATATGTATGGAATATATTGAAACCCATATTTATCTTGGTAGTAAGAGGTATTGAGAATCAGTTACAATTACAAGAAGAAATAAAAGAATTATGCTACAAATTCAAGTCCTTTTGTCAATTAAATTTAAGTTAGTCTAAATCCAACAAAAATCAATTTTATTAGTAAGAGCGTAAATACACGTTCCAACTACGTGAGCGTTCTTGCGTTCCTCTTCCTTTTTCTTCGTGTTTTTCCTTCTTCTTTTTCACAATCCTCCTTCTTCTTTGCGTGTTTCCTCTTTATCTTCTTCTTCGTATGTTTCCTCCTTATCGTTGTTCTTTTATTGGTGTTGTTGTTGCTGCGTATTTCTTTTCTTTTCTTCCTCCTCTTCCTTGTGATTTTGTCACATTATGCATTTTTCTTTTTCTTTGTTTAATTTTTTCTTATTTTTATTCTTGTTAAGAGAGTAAAACTAGAAGAATAATGAAAAAGTAAAACAAGAAGAAGAAGAAGAGGAGGAGTTTTGAGCTATCATTAAGTAATTTTGGTGCATTCTGGTCTGAGTTTGTTTTGAACTGAGTTCGTTTGTCTGTCATCATCATTAAAGAATTTTGGTGCATTCTGAATTTGAACTGTTATACATATAAAAAGAAGACGACGATGACAATAACGATAACGATAATGAAGAGGAGGAGGAGGAGGAGGAGGAGGAGGAGAAGGAGGAAGAGGAGAAGATGAGGAGGAGCAGGAAGAGGAGGAGATTGAGGTGATGGTGTAGTGTGGTGACGACGACAATAACAAAAGATAAATATGAGATAAAAACAAAGAGGAGGAGGAGAAGAAGAAGAAGTAACAACATTAGTGGGAGATAGAGGAGGAAGAACGTGAAGAAGAAGGAAAAGAAGAAGGAGCATCTGATGTGGAAAACGGTTATAACAATTTAGTTGGACTTGGTTAAGTATTTTACTTGGTTGTAGAGTTTTATTCAAAATAACATTATAGGGCAATTTACCTATATAAAATAAATGGAAGAAAAGTTTATTCAATTACAACAATTGAGAATTGGTTACTTACATGTCCTGATCCATCTTTATATAATCTGTGGAACCCCTTCCACGTTTTACCACTAACACATAAACCGTGGTACACTCCAACGGTTTATAAAGGAAGCATTATAAGCATAAACTGTGGTACCCCTTCCACGGTTTATGAAGAGAACATTGTGGGCACACGGTTTATGAGTAGCTATATATATACATAATCTGCGAAACCTATTGACGGATTACATTATTGTGGGGTTAGAGTTTTTGGTGGTGAGGAGTTGAGAGAGAAGACTCTGGCGTGGTGGAGCCATGGAAGACGAAGTTCGCATGTACCGGTTGAATGGCGTTGCACACGTGGCTGAAAACATCGATCAAGAGGTTAGTTTGTTGAAAATTAGTTTCTGGCGAATTAATTTTCGTTAGCGAGCCATATCTTTTAAAATCTGATACGTGTCGAATTAATTTTTTCCATATAATATTTTCGTTAGTGAACCAGATTTTTTTATAATTTGATATGTGTCGAATTAATTTTTTTGTTAAAGAGCCATATTTCTTAAAGTTAGATTTTTTGCGAATTAAATTCTTCGTTAGTGAACCATATTTTTTATAATTTGATATGTCGAATTAATTTTTTTCGTTAACGAACCGTAATTTTTTTAAATTTCATGTGTCGAATTAATTTTGTCGTTAATGAACACTATATTTTTAAAATTTCATGAGTGTCGAAATAATGTTATCTTCCATAATGTTGCAGCCAACTAGGTGTATTTCCTGTGTTAGGAGACAATAGAATATGCCTCTGTATGAATGAATTATACCGTATTTGAAAACTGCAGATTTGTATCACTTGGCTAGGCTGAACAGTCACTGGTTCTGGGTTGATGAGGCTCTACTTAGCGCATTCATTGAGAGGTGGTGTCCTGAGACGCACACGTTCCACATACCGTTTGGAGAATGCACTATCACTTTGCAGGATGTGGCATATAAGCTGGGTTTACCTATTGATGGGGAGGCCATTAGTGGGTGCCTCACTGACTTTGAGCATCTGATGGACAATGGAAAACCAGCATGGGAGTGGTTTTAGGAATTGTTTGGCGAGCTACTGCCACCGAATAAAGTCAAGCAGATGACGGTTCACTTCACATGATTCCATGAGAGGTTTCGGGTTCTCCCAGCAGATGCAAGTGAGGAGATAGTGCATATATACGCGCGTGCTTACATTATGATGTTGTCGTCTCAACTATTTGGGGACAAGAACGCGAACCGGGTTCACCTTCAACAGTTGCCATTTCTGGCTTCGATGGACGACTTGGGAAAATATAGCTGGGGATCGACTGCACTGGCCTGGTTGTATAGATGTATGTGTCGAGCGACAAACAGAAACATTGTTAACTTGGCCGGACCACTTCAGCTACTACAGTCTTGGATTTTCTGGAGGTTTTTCACTCTCTGACCTAGTGGTTTTGACATGTTTGGATTTTCGCTGGCATCCAGGTATGGATTATTGATTTGTGTGGATTACATGTCTAATTTGATGTAGTATCGTTCTCTATGCAATGCTCACAACGAATATTGTAGGTGGACAACATATCTACCGACATCCGATGCCAGAGAGCAAAGAGTGGTGTCAGCACATCTTTTTTTGGATAGATTGCGTGATTGAGACGTGAGTCATTTAGTTTATAGCTGTCGGTGGTCACTCGAAATAGAGGTGCCCAAGAAAGTGTGTAGACCGTTGTACCTTCTAACCTTCCAAGTGCCCTTTCATGCACGAAGCGAGATGCGAATTAACCAACTGCAACCTTTGCTGAACTCCTTGCATTTTCTATGATACTTCAGATGATCTGACTCTAAGACCCTGTACTCAACAACTTGACGGATGCTATAATCCTTCACACTCAAAACAGTTTCCTCTTTATTCTGGAATGATTGTCCAATCTGAAATTCTATAGAAGACCCCCCAACGGCAGCATCTCCGGCTGACTATTGCCCCATAGCCTCCAAGTTTAGAGTGGAGAAGTGCAGAGGGTACTGCTGTGTGCCAAAACTTGAAGGGCCATGCTGTGTTTGTGGGTTGGCACCTGTATCATCATCGCTATCCCTAATTATATCAACAGGCTCCTGGTCTGAGTCATCGTTCTGCATTGCATTCTCAACTCGATCAGGTTCCACCAACCCTAGAACATCAATAATAATGCCAGGACCATTATCCACGTCATATGTCTGATGCCGGACCGCAGGGTTCTCGAATGGTACAGAACCAACTATCTCTGCACGGTCTAAATCAGCCGCAAAGAAAGGAGATGCAACGTACGAAACAGTTGGTGTAGCCACAGCCATCGAATTAGAGGCACTGCCCATGGCAATCGAGTGAGGAGCCGGAGCTGAAGCCTCAGAACTATCGACACTGACCTCCAACTTTGCATACAACTCGTGTATTTTGACCTCTGGAAAACTCATAAGACAATGAAACAGAACCAGAATATCTTCATCGCCCGCAAACACAAACGTATCATACTTCACATCGGTAGACACAACTGCGATAGGATCTTATAGAATAACTTCTTCACCCACTTGCTCACAAACACCCAAAGCTTCTGCAATATGCTGTTCTTTAGATCTGACAAGGTATTTGATGAACTGATAAATACACTCAAGGATTCTCTGTCAGTGAACTTCACACCATATTTCTTGTTTCTTTGAATTTTCCCAGAGCAATGCACTAGCACTAAGAAACTCTCATCCTCACTTGCCATTGTGAAAATGCTTCCT
>NC_029792.2:123021322-123036837 GCF_000816755.2 Arachis ipaensis
CACACACACACACACAAATCAAAGCTCTCAAAGTAAAGCTAGATACTCCTATTTGATATGAACCTATGGTTTAGAAAAAAGAACAAACACGTGGTGTGCAAAAATTAAAAAGAATAAATGAAGGATTAAAAGTCAAATTAGATAAAACATCAAATGAATAGAACTCTGAAATAGAACAAACAGTAGCATTGCATCACCAAGTCACAGTTATGTTTCTCTTATTTTTTTATTATGAATAAAAAAATAGAAAAATCAAATGAGAAAGAGCAAAAACTTTACCAAAATTACCGATCAATTTACACAAATCAGATATGAGGAACAAATTCAAGAGTAATTAGATATGACGAACAAATAAAAAAGTACAAATTATAGAATAGCTCAATAAGAAGCCAAATTAGAAAATATAAATTAGGGAATAGATTTGAGAATATGAACTTACCTTAATACGTATTAGTAATAAGAAGCTTGAATGAAAAAATTTTGAAATCTGAAGCATCAAAACAAAAATTAAATCAGATTTATGAAATAATAAAAAATTTTGAGAGAGGAAAAAGAAATACCTAACAAGACGAAGTTAATTTTGGAACTGAAGAATGAGATGAGATCTTGAAACTGAGAAAGAAACTGAGATTTTGAATATGAAAAATGAGTAGTGTGATCCCAAACTGGGAGCCGGAGCCCAGGGAAGAAGAGGAGCAGGGTGATCCCAAAATCAACGGACCCAAGGATAGAAGAGGAGCAAGGTCGAGGGAAGAAGAGGAATAGTGGAGTAAGCTGAAAGCAAAGGACCGTCAAAAGTGAAGAGTAATTTTTTCCGGTCAAATTATTCATAAAAAAAGAGAATTTGACATATATATATATATATATATATATATATATATATATATAATTTTTACTCCTCATAAACCGTGAAAGGGGTACCACGATTTATGTATGCATTTCTCTTATTCATAAACTGTGGAAGGGGTATCACGGTTTATGATTATATTGCTTTCTTCGTAAACTGTGGTAGGGTACCATGGTTTATGTGTATAATGCTAAAACGTGGTAAGAGTTCCACGGATTATATTAAAGAGTAATAGGACATGTACATAACCAATTCTCAATTGTTACTATTGAGTAAACTCTTTCTCCATTTATTCCATTTAAGTAAATTGTCCTTATATATTTTTGTCTACCAACTTTAATAATTTGGTATCTTCTTAAAATAAGAACACAAGTTTAAATTTTGAAAAATTCACTTTTAAGACAGCAAGTTACTTTACATATTTTATTTATCAATTTTTCTGTAATATATACTTTTTCTTACAATTTACCTATGTATTATTTAATATTTAATTCTTCAAGTGAATAGGATAAAATCATAATAATTTTAAAATAAAAATTTATGCGAATTATATCACCTTTCTTTAATAGTAACTAATTTTTTTTATTTTTTCTTTGTTAGAATATAATTAGAATCAATTAAGATTAGTTAGCATCATTTATATTTTTATAGCATATCTGTATGTTTATTATAGAATTTTATGTTTTTATTGCTTTGATTCTTCTAAGACCTATATATACCTTTGTACATTGTACATTTGTCAACACACTTAATAATATACTCTTTAAATTACTCTCTTGTTTTTAACATGGTATTAAGAGCATAGATTTTTTTTTCTCCATGGAAACCCGTTTATAGCCCATTATTTTTTTTCTTCCGGCAGTGTTATTTGCCCTTATTTTTCGATCCTTCCAGACGCTTTGGTTTGTCACTTCCCTTACCACCGTCTTCGTCTCGTCGTTACGAGTTCAACGAGTCCAGCCTTACCGCCGAAAACCACCGGACATGCGGCCTCAGGATTGTTGTCCATTTGCTTCTCTGCCTCCTTCCAGACGCTTCCAGCATCATTGGATCAACGGCCCAGAAGCGTCACATGTGTCTAGATAGGGTGCCTACAACCGACTCGTGTGTCAACCCAGCCCGGTCCCCTCCTAAACCGCATGCCAGCTCTTCCCGCGTCAGCGTTGACGTGTCTTTCTCTCCCTCTCATATGTCGTCACATGACCTCTTCTGCTGACGTGGCACATAGTGGGACCTATCCTAAAGTTTTTTGGTGAGATTTTCTGATCTTGACTTCCGTTTTCTCGATTTTTGCTCTGATCTTACAGTTTTCTTTCCTATCTTTCATCTTTGTATCTACTGTTATGAAAAAATCAGATGTGTTTGCTGTCATAGATAGAAAGGATGAATTTTGTCGAAACTATGACCATTTTGGGCACCTCTTTAACTATCCTTCTATTGAATGTCGAAAATGTAAATAGCAAGGTCACATTAACTACAATTGTCCCAACCTGCTCTGCCATTATTGTAAGCTCTCGGGATACTCAATTACTACCTGTCCTACTTGCCCACCACGTTTAGATTATAACAAGTATCATTCTCGTCCTAACTACTCTAAGAATGTGCCTGCTACTGCTGCTAATGAATCTACCAGCTCCGTTTGTCTCAACCCATCTCATGTCTCTCTATCCGATATTGAGTCCCTTCTTAAGCAACTTCTCTCTTTTTCTGGTAATACTGTTGTTGTTTTTTTCACTCCTCCAACGTAATTCTAAATGGTATTTTGATTTCGGTTGCTTTTATCACATGTCTTTTTTGCGTCATCTTTTGTCGTTTTTGTCTACCACTCTAAATACACCTTCTGTCAATACTGCTGATGGTTTCCTCTTGCATGCAACACATAAGGGTTTTATTTCACAGTCACATTTTAATCTCTCTAATACTTATTATATTCCAAAATTAAACTTTAATCTTATTTCTGTTAGTCAACTTGTTGATCTCAGTTTTTATGTCAATTTTTTTATTTCTGGTTGTTGTGTACAGGATTGTCGAACGTGACAAATCATCGGGACTAGCTGTAAGGTCGGAAGATTGTTTGAGCTCGAGAATCTTCATATTCCTCCTGCGTCAAATCTTTGTGTTGTTTCTTCTCCATCTACACTTCACTTGTGGCATCACCATCTTACCCACAGCTCCTTAGGAAAAATTGCGTTCTCTTGTGTTTAAGGGTGTTTTGGGTCAGGTTAATAATGAGTCTTTTGATTGTATTTTTTGTCAACCTGCCAAACAACTTGCTTTATCTTTTCATAACAATCTTTCTCTTGCTTGCTCTTTTTTTTTATCTTATCTACTCTGATGTTTGGGGACCCGCTCCCACCGCTTCTATGGGAGAGATACGATACTTTGTAGTTTTTCATTGATGATTATTCACGCTTTACTTGTGTTTATTTGATTACTAATCGCCATTAGCTACCTCAGATTTATATTAACTTTGCCACTATGATTAAAACTCAGTTTTCCAAGGTCATTAAAGTTTTTCGACGCGATAATGCTATGGAATACCGTGATTCCAAACTTTTAACTTTTCTTGCTGATTAGAGTACTTTATCTGAGTTTTCTTGCCCTAGTACGTCTCAACAAAATGAACGGGCTGAACGCAAACACCATCACATTCTTGAATCTGTTCGTGCAATGCTTATTTCTTCTTCGTATCCTGAGCATACTTGGGATAAAGTTGTTCTTACTGCTATCCATGTTATCAATAGACTTCCTTCTTTTGTCCTTGGTAACGTTACTCCCTTTGAGCGTCTTTATCATACTTCTTCATATTACAGTTCTCTTCGAGTCTTTGGTTGTGTCTGTTTTATTCTTCTTCAGCCTCATGAACATAGTAAACTTGAACCTCGGACTCGCATGTGTTGTTTCCTTGGTTATGACACTGCAAACAAGGGTTATCGTTGTTGGGATCTTCTCTCTAGACACATTCGTATATCTCGTCATGTATTCTGGGAGCATCACATGTTTTCTAGGTTCTCCTCATTTGAGTCCATTTCTTCTACTCATTCACTATTTTTCACTAATCCTAATGTTGATGTTTTTTCCTAGTGATGATTTTACAGGTTCTATCTCAAGTCAACCTCTCCAGTCCCCTACTCTTCCGCCTTCTCTATCTCCCGATGATTCCAGACCGGACGATGATCCTGCTCCTGCTGTCATGCCCCTTCCCTCCAATTGTTCTTCTAGGGTAAGAAGTTCATCTCCTCATCTTCTTGATTATTATTGTTTTTCTATTATTCTTCATCACCATGAACCTAAGTGATTCCGAGAAGCCTCCATAAATCCAATTTGGCAGCAAGCAATGCAAGAAAAAATCCAGGCACTTGAAAAAGCACACACTTGGGACTTGGTTGATCCTCCTTCTGATCAAGAAGTTGTGGGTAGTAGATGGGTATACAAGATCAAGACTCGCTCTAATAGTTCTATTGACCGTTATAAGGCACGATTGGTTGCTCAAGGATGTACGCAAGAGTATGGTATTGATTATGAAAAGACTTTTGCTCATGTTGCTCATCTCACATCTATTCGAGTTCTCCTTGCAATTGCTGCGGTCAAAAAATGGCCTTTCAGTTAGATAGATATGAAGAATGCATTTTTTAATGGGAATTTGAAAAAGAAGGTCTATATGAAACCACCTCTGAGATATCTTTGTCCTTCTAGCAAAGTCTGTCTTCTTTGCAAGGCACTTTATAGTCATAAGCAAACTCCTTGCGAATGGTTTGAAAAGTTCAAGACCACTATATGCAATTTTGGTTTCACTTGCAGTCCTAATAAGAATGCTCTCTTGGCGTTGTTCTTCTATTTTGTATGTTGATGACATGATCATTACTGGAGATGATGTTGATGGTATCTCTGATCTTAAAGCATCTCTTTACCATACTTTTGAGATAAAAGATCTTGGTTCTCTCAGTTATTTTCTTGGTCTAGAAGTCATATCCACAGATGACGGAGTCTATCTCTCTCAAGCTAAATATGTTTCGTATCTTCTTGGAATTACAGATAGTCGCACTGAGTCTACTCTCCTTGAGCCTAATGTTTGATTTACTCCTATGGATGACACTATTTTGGATAATTCTACTCTTTATTGACAGTTAGTTGGAGGTCTCGTCTACTTGACTGTCACACAACCAAACATCACCTATCCAGTTCATGTTCTTAGCCAGTTCTTGCCAGCTCCTCATACTACTCATTATGCAGCAATTCTTCACATTCTTCGCTACATCAAAGGCACTCTCTTTCATGGCATTTATTTTTTTGCCCAGTCATATTTATCCCTTCAGGCGTACTCATATGCTGATTGGGTTGGTGATCCCACTGATCGTCGTTCTACTACTGGTTATTGTTTGTTTCTTGGTAGCTCTCTCATTTTCTGGTGAGCTAAGAAGCAAACGTTCACTACTCGATCAAGCACAGAAGCTGAATATCATGCTGATGTTGTCTCGATTTGTTGGCTTCTCGAAGACTTGGGTACTCCTCAGTTGTCTCCGACTGATGTTTTTTTGTGACAACTGCAGTGCTATTCAGATTGCCCATAATAATATTTTTCATGAATGCATCAAATACATTGAGATTGATTGTCACTTTGTCCGGCAACGTCTCCTTATTGATGTTGTTTGTCTCATAGCTGTTGGAACTCTAGATAAGACTTTTGATATCTTTATAAAGGTTCATCATCTTACTCATTTTCGGACTCTAGTAATCAAACTCAAGATGATATATTTAGCTCCCACTTGAATTTGAGGGGAGAGGGGAGATGTTAGAGTATAATTAGGATCAATTAAAATTAGCTAGTATCATTTATATTTATATAGCATATCTGTATATTTATTGTAAGATTTTATGTTTTTATTATTTTAATTCTTCTAGCACATATATATCCTTGTACATTGTATTTTTATCAACACATTTAATAATATACTTTTTAAATTACTCTCTTGTTTTTAATATTCTTTAAGGTAGCGTTTGTTTTGAGGTACTGAAACAGAGACTGAGAGACTGAGACTCAGTATCGTGTTTGTTAGTTCAGAGACTGGTACTAAAATTTCTGTCTCTGTCTCTAAAATTTCAGTATTTCAGTACCTCCAAAAAGTAGGGACACAGGGGACTGAAATTTTTAGAGATGGAGACTGAAACTTTAATAACATTTTATACTTAAAATACTTTCATTTCAATTAATTAATTCCAATTTTACCCTTTGTGCAAATTAAATTAAAGTTTCATTCTTGTTTCAACTCCTGTCTCCCATTTTGCACCAAACAGAATATTGAGATTTATTTCAATCCATGTTTCTTAGTCTCTGTCTCTCAGTCTCAGTCTTTCCGTCTCTATCTCTCCACCAAACACTACCTAAGAGAATTGGGGTATTTGGTTTAATTTCTTTGGTGTCTCATATATTTTTTTCTTCTTAAACATAAAAAAAAGTTCACCTTGTAGCATTTGAACTATAAAACAATTAATTATAAGACTAAAAAATTAATGTTACATTGGTTATTTAAAAACCCTAACAAAAATAAAAAGTTAATTAATTCAGCGATAAAGTAAAGATAATTGCTTTTGAGTGTTTGTTTTTTCGTTTTAGTCAAAACTGCGTGTGCTTGCCTGCTTGGCTAATTTTTTTTTTCCCCCTTAAGGGTGCGTTTGCTTTTTTATTTTTTATTTTGTCAACATGTGTAATAAAAATATATTTTAAGAATATATAAAAAATATTTTATTAAAAATTATTAAAAATTAAAATTTTTTAATATTTTTAATATATTAAATAAATTTAATTTTAATATATTAGAATTATTTTGATGCTAACAAAAATACCTTCAACTTTTGTTATCGATAAAAATACCTTTAAATAATTTAAAAACATACTAAAACTGCACGTCTGTTTTAATTTTGGTCTAATATGACAAATGAATGAAGTAGTATATGTGATAAACAAAAAAGCTGACATAGCCCTGCTATATTTTTATCCCAAATTTAAAATCCTAGATCTCAATTTATTCTCATTTTCTTTCATTCTCTCACATTTCCTCTTATAGTCTTGCTCTCACTAATCCACTCTCTAACCTACTCACCATCTGCAGCATCCGTCGCTAACGAACTACCATCACCCAACTCCATCCCTCTCCCTATCCTCTACCTTTCTTCTTCTCTCACTTTCTCTTACTCATTTTTTCTACCTTCTTCTCTTACTTTCTCTCACTCGCTCTCCCTCTCTCAACAACATAAAAAATGAAAAAGTTGACAAATATGTCGCCATTCATTGCATGCATTCTAAAACCTTACCAAAAATTGTGTTGAGAAGAAATAAACGTTTTCTACTCGAGGATCAACTTTCTTACTGCTTTCTCTCCTTAGCCAATGGTCCTTGTTCACGCTGCTCTTCTTTTGCAGTAAGTCCTAAACTGTGTTGCTCCTCCTTGGCTAATTGTCCTTACTCGTACTGCTCTTTTCTTGCCAGTGGTCCTCGGTCGCGCTGCTCTTTTCTTGTCGACAGTCCACTATTACTTCTGTTTCTGCTTTCTACTTGAGTCCTAATTTCTTTAGTTATTTTTGTTGTGGAACTTTTTTTATTTAGTTTATTGCTGATTACTGATTAATGCTACTCTTGTTAATGAATTATGATTTTAATAAAAATTAGGGTTTAAATTAGATTTTATCCTTTTAAATTTGGGTCTGTTTCAATTGATAAAGTTCAATAGGTTTTGAAAAAATGTTCAATTGAAAGAAGAGAGAATAGTAGATTTGAATATCAATTCTGATGCTTATTATCTCCTTCTCTTTTATGGGATATCTGAAGATTAGTTCAATTTGGATCTCTTTTTTTCTGCTTTGTGATTTTGAAAAGGATAGTAGGGGTTGATGGCGAGGGGGTGAGAGGAAATATGAGAGAGTGAGAGAAGAGAAGAGGGTGGTTCCTGTTTGCCACATATGCTACTCCGTTTGCCATGTCAGACCAAAACGTTAATGGACTACCTCTATTTATACTAGGGGTGGCAAAGCGGGCCGGCCCACCCCGCCTAGACCCGCCCCGCCAACTAAGATGGGTTCAAAAATGCTAACCCGATCCATTTTATGACAAAATAAAAATCTTCGGCCCGGCGGACCGGCCCGGCCCACCCCGCCAAAACCCGCCAATTTAGTAGTGCGGGTTTGGCGAGTTTTTTA
Organism: Arachis ipaensis; assembly: GCF_000816755.2. Taxonomy (NCBI): domain Eukaryota; kingdom Viridiplantae; phylum Streptophyta; class Magnoliopsida; order Fabales; family Fabaceae; genus Arachis; species Arachis ipaensis. Next base: position 123,029,364 of record NC_029792.2, read on the forward strand.
ATTTAGCGGGCTATGTTTAGCGGGTCGACCCGGCGGATTCAACCCATTTGACACCCCTAATTTATACGGATGTGCAATTTTGACACGTTTTTAAATTATTTAAGGGTATTTTTCTCGATAACCAAAGTTGGAGGCATTTTTGTTAGCATTAGAATAATTCAAGAGCATTTTTGGTGGTTAACCCTAAGATATACATAACTAAATTAGGTTGGTCTATGGTTAGATCATTAATTCGTTTAAGTGTCTAGTCTGTTTAATCAAGTGTCAAAAATTCGAATCTCACCGGTCAATTAGTCATTGACCTGCCGGACCTTAAAATATTTTACATGTTAAACTCATATTAAATACGTAAAAAGTTTTAAAAGGTTTATATTATTAAAAGGGTAAACCACCAAAAGTACACCCAAAGAATTTTGTCGTCGAAAAAAATACACTAGAATTTTGTTATCGATAAAAATACCTTCAAATAAAAACGCGACAAAAATATCTAACATTAAATATGTATTATCAAAGAAAACTTTAAAGATTGAATTTTAATGCAGTTTTCTGCAAACATGATTAAAAAAATGAGATATTTTTATCCATAAAATTTGGTGATTTTTCGCTAAGTATATATATTTTTGGTGATTTTTTTTATCAACAACCAATAATACTTTTAAAAAATCATAAAAACATCTATACTCAGCGAAAATTCACCAAATTTTAAGAATAAAAATATCTCATTTTTCTAATCGTGCTTGCAAAACACCGCATCAAAATTCAATTCTAAAGCAGTTTTTGAGAAATACATATTTAATGTTGGATATTTTTATCGCGTTTTAAAATTATTTGAGGGCATTTTTGTCGATAAAAAAATTTGGGTGCATTTTTGTCGATGACAAAATTATTCGAGTGCATTTTCGGTAGTTTACCATTATTAAAATTTTGAAATATGTTTTCAAATCATAAGATAACTATTTTTAGGGTTAACTATCAATTCGGTACCTGAAAGGTTTAGCGGCCGATAAAAATATCCCTAAAAAATGTTATCAACAAAACAACTCTCGAATAATTTAAAAATATGGCTAAAAGAATCAATAAATATTATATTTTTTGTAAGTACCAAAAAATTTTCATATCTACAAACAACTTATCCATTAGATCTAAATTTTTGTGGCAATATTTAAATAAATATTTAAAAAGTACACACACAAAAATTCGAAATAAAATTTAATTTCTAGATTTTTTTATTTTTCAAAAAAATATAGTCATTTCCCCCTTACCCCAATCGGAAGTGAAACCTGGCGATCTCCTCTCACAGTCGCGCTCTCCCCTCAGGCCCTCACAGTCTGCACCGTTCCCCCCTCGAAAGTGAAACCCCATTCTTGAGTCTCGAGGCCGGCGGCGAACTCACGTTGCAGCACCTCCCAGCGCCGCCAGAGACCCTTCCTCCCAACGCCGCCGAACCTCTTCGCGGACAGAGCACCACGAAGACCCAGCCCCAGCACCACCCTCGCACCCAGGCGTAGCAGTCTAGCAGAGCACCCACTGACCCGGCAGAGCACCCACTGACCCAGGCGTAGCAGTGTTTCTGGCCACCCAGGCACCCACAACACAGCACTTCGCAATCTCCCACCCACAACACAGCAGCCACCGGTTGGCCCTCTTCCAGTGCTCTTCCTCCTTCCCATCCACTTGACTTCAGGTTTGATTTTCTCTCCTTCTATGTATCTGAAGCTAATTAGACATATTGGGTTTATAATTATGAAATAGTTAGGGTTTGATTTTGTTAATTATAATTTCTGTGATTCTGAGTTGCTGGATTTGTTTAGGGTTTTGTTATTTTATTCTTAATAACTCTGATTCTGTACTTCTGAGTTGCTGGGTTCAAATTTGCTTGTTTTGCTTAGTTCAAATTCTGTGATTCTCTGATTCTGTGAGTCACCACACACAGGCACAGCGCCGCCCCGTCCCCCAGCTCTCTCACTCTCACCTCGGTTCACCGCCACCGCACGCTCACCTCCGTCGCCACGCCTCTCACCGGATCCACCTCACGCTCGCGTCTCCTCCGCTCGTCATCCCTCGCGTGCTCCCTCTGCCTCGTATTCTGCTTGTCCGCCATCACTGCACCCAACGGTCTGTCCAGGTCTCTGCCCGCTCCGCACCATTGAAGTTTGATTGAGAATGGCGGAAGATAATAACGAAGTCACACAAACATTTAAGGATTTGGGATTATCTGAGGAATTGGTGGAAACTTGTGATAAATTAGGTTGGAAAAATCCATTGAAGATACAATCAGAAGCGATTCCTCTTGCACTACAAGGTTTCTGCTTTTTCACTAATTATTATTATTATTACTGATTTCGAGCACAGTTTTTGTGTAAATTATGAATGTATTATTATTATTATTATTAGTTCAATATCTGTTAAGAGTGGGTGGCACATTGTTTATGATGGTTTAAATAATGGTGGAAACTCACATACATTCGTCATTACGTGGAGTGATAGTTAAAGAACTGTTAGATGATTTGTTGATATGTTTGACTAAATTATTATCAATCAACCTCATGAATTTATCTGCATGTGAGTTGTCACCTCTAATAATTTATTAGTTAGTAATTGCTTGCACTTGTTTGGGCGTGGTATTGTTACAGGAAAAGATGTGATTGGACTCGCCCAAACGGGTTCTGGAAAAACTGGAGCTTTTGCACTTCCCATATTGCATGCCCTCTTAGAAGCGCCACGCCCCAATGATTTCTTCGCATGTGTGTTGTCTCCCACAAGGTTTGCTTCATACTTTGATATAACTTTCATGTATTTTGTTGAATTAATTGTTCTAGTTGATGTATAACTAGTTCAGTTTTTTGTTTTTCTCACACCTGTCTTTGATATAGAGAACTTGCTATTCAAATTGCTGAGCAGTTTGAAGCTTTAGGGTCTGGGATCGGTGTCAAGTGTGCTGTGGTGAGTTTTAACATTCATTTGTTTTATGGCTTCTTGATACTCTTTCCAGCATTGCACTTAGTTTATTGTTTCGTGGAGCTGCTTTAGTGTTCTATTTATTACATGCTTTACATCGAATAAGCTCTTCTGTTGTGATCCTTTCTTTTTTTGCCAGCTTGTTGGAGGGATCGACATGGTACAGCAATCCATCAAGATAGCAAAGCAGCCTCATATTATTGTAAGTGCTTAGCAAAGCAATGCATTAAGATAGCATTTGTTAATGGGTTATTTACGGATCATATTTTTTAAATGAGTAATGCTACACATCCAAGTCCTTTTATGAACCAAGTTTAACCAAGTTAAACAATAAGACTTGGAGTAATGCTACGCATAACTAATTTTTGTTGATGTTAGACCAACTTGGTTGGACTTGGTTAACAAAAACACTTGAATGTGTAGCATTATTCTTTTTAGATTACTATATAATGGATACAGATGAACCTAGGCAGATTTGTATAATGTTTTTAAGTTGATGTCTTGGTGAACTATCCATTAATGTCAAGAGTAATTAGCATTGAAATAATTAGTGATCTTTGATTGCATTGAATTCATTCTGTTGGTCTCTCTAGCTATTGTTAAGCTTCAGATCAAGTCCCATGCCATGCATGTTTGGAAATTTAAAAGTATTTTCATTTACCTTGATTCCTTGAAGCTTTTTAATAAATTGTCTTGTCATAGTGTCTCAGATTGTTCAACTGTTCTTTTAGCATTTTGTTAAGTTTTCCATTTATTGTCTTGTTTGGTTTAAAAAGCCAGTGTTTGATGTCTATGATGTCATTTTTTATTCACTACATGGAAGAGCCAGCCTAGTCCTGTCAAAGTGGTTGTCCTTGCTGATACACTAATGCTATATATGTGCGTTAAAATGAACTAGGCACATTCTGAATTTGCAAGACTGAGTTTGTGCTTATGATTTAGTGTTTCTTTGGTTGTTGAGTTATTTTTAGCCTTCTTATTTTTTGTTGATCCTGTGTTTCTTTTCCTCCTTTATGTTAAATTCATACCTTTGCAGGTCGGAACACCAGGACGCGTTTTAGATCACCTCAAAAACACCAAGGGATTTTCTCTTAATAGATTAAAATATTTGGTATGATTTGTACATAATGCTGATGTTACATTATTCTATGCTCAAGTTTTCTTTTCTTTTTATTTAATCCAATCATTTGATACACATGCTGTGTGAACTATGTATTGATTGTATGTAATGAGTTCTGAATATTTTTCACCACTTTTACTCTGCCCACCCAGTTTGCTCCTCGCATATATGAGCTCAAGAGTTCACCTCTTATTTCATTAAAATCTTTATTTACTCATTGTTGAGTTGTGAAATACATAATATAATTCATGTAACTGACTCAATGCAATTTCTGCAAGTTGATTTTCTTTTGAGATTTATGTTTCTGCATTGGGTTAGGTGCTTTATATATTGTTGCAAAGTTATATCTTAAAGAATGTCAGATCCTGATTCAAAGTGACGAGAGAACATTTTATGGATTCTTTGGCCTATTTTTGGACTTTAAAGTTTACAAAAAGAAATATTTAATAAAACTTTCCTGTTGTCTACCATGGCATTTTTTCATCTCTCATTTCTTTATCGTACATATATTTGAACTTGCTATATTCTACACATTCAGGTCCTAGATGAGGCGGACAGGCTGTTGAATGAGGACTTTGAGGAATCACTTAATGAGATTATACAATTGATTCCTCGTGAGCGGAGAACATTTCTGTTTTCTGCTACAATGACTAAGAAGGTATATATGAATATTTATGGACAACTGTCCACTTTACTTTATCATCGTGTGTACAATATCATTATATGCACAGGGACAAATCCATAACAGTTGAAGAGGGGGAGGGGGTGGGGCTGAGACCATAAGTGAACAATGTAAAAATAAATATCAATTCTAGTGGAATTATATAATTAATAAGTATTAAAGTATGTAAAAAATATGAGGAGATCAAGGGCTCAATAAACTTACTATGACCATATTTATGTTGGCTTGCAACTAGTTTGTGTGGAAATATGTGATAGAAGGAGTAGGAAAAATTATTTTTATTGATTGGAATAGATCAGATATATGTTGTCCGTTTCAGATTTATGGCATTTTGAATTTAAGACTATGTTGTTCATCTAAGATTTATGGCATTTTGAATTTAGGTCTTAAAAGGGTTCTGGTTTTCCTCTCTGTATGAATAAATTTTAATCCTATAATTTTAATTTTAGGCCAAGTCTATATTTTCCTATAGTTAGAAAAAGGTTTCTAGAAGCTGCTTATATACAACATATATATATATATTACAATGCTAATACAGCAAGTTGCACCCTCAATGCTGCAGGTCCAAAAGCTCCAAAGAGTTTGTTTAAGGAATCCTGTGAAGGTACCCTGTATATTTGCAAATATGTTTAGATTTTAGTTGTTCCAAATTTAATCAATTTGTTTTTGTTTAATTTAGATTGAAGCAGCCTCTAAGTATTCTACTGTTGACACACTGAAGCAGCAATATCGTTTCTTACCTGCCAAACACAAGGTTTGTGTTATCCATCATTGATTCTTCATAAAATGCTTGATTTTTGAAGGGGATTTCGGTAAGCGAAATAGAACGTCATTCGTGTCATGTATTTTTGGCACAATGGACTAGATCTTATATGTTTGAATAATCATGACATTTACCTTAGAAAAACATCTACTTCTTGCAGCATGTTAGATTGACTGCATGGAGTTATGTGGGAAAACTCTTCATTGAACTCTTCTATCAAATTGACTTTTTGGACTGAGATCAATATAACTCTTGTCAAAAGGCATGCTTAGGTGCTAGAGGCGACGGGACAAATGGTTCAGGAAAAATATTGAAAAAAGTACTGGATTTTTTTGAAAAATACAAAAAATGTTAATCGGGCTTCTCGCTTAACCCGTTATTTTTTTTCCCGCCTGAAATTTAAACGGATCTTATTTTAAAGGTAAAAGCCTGCTCGTTTAAGCGGGGAAACAGGCTGACCCCATGGGTTTAGCCCATATTGACGGCCCTAGTTTTGGCTCTTTTTAGATGCTGAGAAGGCAAGGTGCTAAGGCATGTGCCTTGCTCTGAGGCTGCTTTCTGTTTCGTTTATCTATATATTAGATGAGAGGAACTGTCCCCTAGTGTCAGCCAAAAATACACTAAATTATCTGACTTAGCCCAATAAAATATTAGATACATACCCCTGCTACCCTAAAAGATATTAGATTTTGCATAGAAGATAGAAGACCACTGCTTGACCTGCACAACAGAAGTTGAAATGCCAGAGGGGCACCACTTGACCACCCTGTTGCTTCTCTTCACCTTTTTTTGGTTGAATTTTTGGCATTCCACTAGTTTTAGTTTAGGAACTTATTATTATACTATATTGAGGATTTGTGTCTAATTATCATTGTGAAGTACTTTGTTTATTTTGCACAATAGATATATATTCTATTGTTTTCTAATGCCCTTGTTTACTGAATCATACATTTTTTGGTGCCTTTTGCATTTGACTGATTTTTATGCATTTTAGGTTTCATGAATCAGCCTATATCTTCTATGCCTGCAATCTCTGTCCTAGTTAATTTATTGTGTTTTCTTATAGGATTGCTACCTTGTATACATTCTCACTGAAATGGCTGGAAGTACATCAATGGTGTTCACTCGTACATGTGATTCAACTCGTCTTCTTGCTTTGATTCTTAGTAATCTTGGTCTAAAAGCCATCCCAATTAATGGTCATATGACCCAGGTAATTGTATTGAACATTCTTGTATTATAATAGTTAATAGTTAATTAGTAATTTCTTGCAAAATATTCTTTCTTCCACCTTATGGGAGAGGGGATGTGGGGTGGAAGAAGAATCTTTCTCTCTCTCTCTCTCTATAGTGCATGGACACATACATATTTGTTATTTGTGGTTTGCCAGTTGTCTGTAATTCTTTTTTACAATAATCTTGACAGTCAAAAAGGCTTGGAGCCTTGAATTTATTCAAGTCTGGGGCTCGCAATATTCTCATTTGTACTGATGTAGCTAGTAGAGGATTGGATATTCCAACAGTAGATGTTGTGATTAACTATGACATCCCCACAAACTCCAAAGTAAGATGTGCTATAATTAATCTAACTTTTGAATTAGCTTCATGTTATTTGTTCTACAAATTCTAGGTTGACGAATCATCTAAATTTCTGCTCTAGACCTAAACCTAAATTGCTGGATTCCTTATCTTGTGGCCTGCAGGATTATATACATCGTGTAGGAAGGACTGCTCGTGCAGGGCGTTCTGGGGTTGCAATTTCCCTTGTGAACCAATATGAGCTGGAGTGGTACATTCAAATAGAGAAACTTATAGGTGAGAGTAGTAGTATATTCTTTAACATGTATTTATTAAGGCTGGGAACATTGTCTAAAGTCGTCAATGCAACTAATATTTCAGGCAAGAAGCTACCAGAATATCCTGCACAAGAAGAGGAAGTTCTACTTTTGGAA
>NC_029792.2:123036849-123043561 GCF_000816755.2 Arachis ipaensis
GGTTAGCGAGGCCAAACGATTATCAGTAATGGTAATTTTGCATGCAAAACTTTGTTTAGTGTTTATTTTGGGATATTCTCCCAGCCTCATTTTCTGAGGGAAACAAATTTGAGTTTACCTAAGTTCTAAGGGTTTGGGTAAACTGAGTTTGGTTACCTTGAATACCATTGATAGAAATCTGCATGTATAATGTGTATGTAAAGGTACATGAGCTTTAGATATAGTTTCTGAATTCTATGATGATGGTATTGAAATCAGTTAATGTATGTTTATATGCTTGATTTAATGCATTTTTTCCTCAAAACTTTATGTAGAAAATGAAGGAGGAAGCCATGGGGAAGAAGAAACGGAGAGGTGAATCAGATTATGGCGAAGAAGATATCGACAAATACTTAGGTCTCAAGGATAAGAAATCATCCAAAAAGTTTAGAAGATGAGACCTTACCACTGCAGTTTCGTTTTCAAGTAATCATCATATATGTATATGGCAATTTTGGTATTTTATTTAACATTAATTAGTCTATTGATGCTTTGGAGTTCCTGATGGAAGCTCTGGCTTTTGTCTTCATTATTGCATCTTTATGGTTGATGGGACTTCGTAATATGGCTGAAAAGAAGCCTTGAAAAATTAATTACCTTGTACAACATGAACCTTCTATATTTTGCTAATTTTGCATCTAAGGCTATGATTGCAATCAGTGGGCTGTCTAAAACAAATATCTGACCAAAGGTGATTCTGCATCACAGATTAAATGACAGAAAAAACTTGTGATAAATAACAGATTAAAGAAACATAATTTACCCACATTAATTCACACATTAAAAATCTTGTGATAAATGACAGAAATAAAATTAAATCTTTTTAAGTAGTTGTGTTTATTTGTTATCAACTGTCCAAATGTTCATTGCCTTCGCAAATCTTCTATTAGCTATAACAACACTAATATTCTATTTCTACATCCACAAGATTTTAATTTTTAAAAGATGTGTATATTCTTAGATTAAGCTATTTAGAAATCAGTTAAGAAGTATTCTAAAAATAGTTGTTTTTGTTAAATAGTTCTTAACAAATGCATGATACATCAAAATAATAAATGGTTAATGCATCATGATAACATTGTCCAATGTTTATTAATATTATTACATTTATTTAGGCTGTCACAAATTAAAACAGAGAAACAGAATGCATATTCCATGCAACACGCAAAAGCAAATCCAATAAGCAGCACCTAAATATGCATTTTTCCCGTAACTAACTCTGATTATTATTTTCTATGATCCAAAATTTTCCCTTTGATTTCAACCGAGTTTCTTCTTCTTACGTCCAATTCAACAGAGTCTAACAACAACAACAATAATTCATGCAGTTCAAAACGTGACGCTAAATTCAAAATTCTTTCCTCACATTTTTTTCCCTTGAATTTTACATGTAACAAGAAAAACAAAGATATATCTCTATTATAGTAATAATCATCATCAACTTTGGTTGATTTTGAAACCATTATTGTAGTGACTGTGTGAATTTAGAAGATTCCGATTTTTTCTTTTTTTTTTTTTCTTTTCCCATTTTTTCTTGGGAAATTAAAGTGTAAGAAAAGATGGGTGTAGATTACTATAGTATATTGAAGGTAGAAAGAAATGCAACGGAAGATGATTTAAAGAAAGCATACAGGAAATTGGCAATGAAATGGCATCCTGACAAGAACCCTAACAATAAGAAAGAAGCTGAAGCCAATTTCAAGCAAATCTCTGAGGCCTATGAGGTAACAAACAAAATTCTATTGCTTTGTAAATGAAATTTGCAACAATAGCTGAAATGATTTGGTTGGTGATTTCTTATAAGGTTAAGATTTAGGATTTTTTATGTGATTAGGAAAATTGGTGATTTTGTGATTTATAGTATAAATATTTGAGGGTTTTGTGGTATGTGGATTCTGAGCTGATGTTTATGATGAAAACTTTAAAGATGGAAAAGAAATCTTCGGTTTATGCTTTTGTAACTTCATCGCATTCATTGTTCCATGAAAATTATCTATCAATATCTTGCTTTATGACCAATACCATGTTGGTTGTGTTAGACAAATTCGTCTATACGGGTGGCAAATGGGCCGAAATCTACCAGATCAACTCGCATAACTCGCTAAAAAAAGGCGAGTCGAGTTAGAAATTTGAGACCACCATAATAAAAAATCTTGTCTAACCCGCACCGACTAATCCATGAGTTTTGGTGGGGCTTGCCCGGCGAGCCTGTCATTCTTTTTTTTAAGTTATAATTTGGACTATGTTTGATTGATTAGAGACTTCGACAATATTTAATTATATGTTTTGGACAATGTTGGTTTCATTACTTTGTTTTAAAAAACTTGGTTGATGATTATGTTTATTAGATATTTAAAATTATAATTTTTTTTATGTTTTTAGAAATTATAAGTTTATTAAAATGGAAAGTTTTGAGATTGAATAGCGATTGGATGTGGAAGAATTTTGATATTTTTTTTTGCTCTTCCAAAAATATTATTTGTACAATGATTGAAGTTGTTTGCATTAAACTTTTTTCGTTAATAACTCATGCAAATAGTCTGTAACATATTAGAAGTTAAAAACTTTAAGCAAAATTGTAGCGACTAAAAGAACAAGAAGAAAAAATAAGGCAAAAAATAAAATGAGTGAAACCAATACTATAATTGCTTTGGGGGGAAAAAGTTTAGACAATTTTTAACTATTCAAATTACATTGTTCATTTAATTATTTATTTTTGTGAATTTAGGTATTGAGTGATCCTCAAAAGAGGGTGATTTATGATCAGCAAGGAGAGGAAGGTTTGAAACATATGCCACCACCTGGGAATGAACCAACAAATGGATTCAACCCAAGAAATGCAGAGGATATCTTTGCAGAGTTCTTTGGAGACAACCCTTTTGGATTTGGATCATCTGGACCTCATGGAAGGTCCAGGTTCCAAACCGACGGAGGCGGATCATTCAGCGGATTCCATGCGCCGCTGAAGAAGCCGCCTCCTGTTGAGAGCAAGTTGGCATGTAGTTTGGAAGAGTTGTACACTGGTTCCACAAGAAAAATGAAGATCTCAAGGATTGTTATGGATGCTAATGGGTGAGTATGTAGTATCTTAATCTCTATTTCTTCAAGAAAATTGATTTGCTATTTACTCTTCAAAATAACGAGTTAATTCAAACCAATCTGAATTGGTCGAATAGTCAGTTCACTTGTCCACTTAAGCAAGTGTCGAGAGTTTAAATCCCGTCTTGTACATGCAGCAACTCATTGGTCAAATATAAACCCTTAAAGGAGTATAAACTTCTATTGTGGTCTTATTATTGCAATCTCACAAATCAAAATTGCTTTTGTAGGAGGCCAAACCCAGAAACTGAGATATTAACAATTGACATAAAGCCAGGTTGGAAAAAAGGAACAAAGATCACATTCCCAGACAAAGGTAACCAGCATCCAAACCAGCTTCCAGCAGACCTTGTTTTTATGATTGATGAGAAGCCACATAATTTATTCAAGAGAGATGGCAATGACCTTATTATCACAAAAAATGTGTCGCTGGCCGAGGCCATCGGCGGCACTTCAGTGAACATTACAACACTCGACCGGCGCGAATTGTGCATACCGGTGACTCATATCATTAGCCCGGGTTACGAGTTGACTGTCCCAAAAGAAGGGATGCCTATAACAAAGGAGCCAGGACATAGGGGTGACTTGAGGATCAAGTTTGAGGTTAAGTTCCCCACAAAGTTGTCACAAGAGCAAAGGGCAGGGCTCAGGAGAGCATTGGGTGGTTGAAATTGGAATCATTTGAGAATTTGTATTCTCTTCACACTCCTTTTGTTTCACATTTTGTGTCAGATACACTTTGTATTCATATACATCGATTCTTCAAAGGAAAAGTGATTGGTGAATGTACATAGAACTTTTACCCTTTTGAAAAATGGTTCCAGTTAAACCACTCATTTCCTATGGTCCTATATTGTTTCTAGTCTATGATGTTCAATGGAAATGAATCAAATGATGTTGAGATGTTATTGTCAATGTTTATAAATACTTAGTGGCTTTGTGTTTTTTTTTTGTGTGTGTTTTTCCTATTGTTTAAGTTATCCTTTGCTGCATATAAAAAAAATTGGTGGAAAAAGAAAAAGTAAAAAACTTACCATTCATATTATTTTTATAATACTATGTAACCAAAAATGAATTTATTGAGTGATAAACACGTTTTTGATAGTCTCAAATTCAGGTTTTAAAATAGACAAAATGATTTTTACTAAAAAAAACCGTCACAAATTTTTATTAAGTGTATTTCACACAACTATCAACATGTTCTTCCATATTGAGAATAATTTACATTTTCTTTTCATGTGTTTGATTTAAGAGAAAATCCATAAAAGTTGTATTTAATATTTAGAGAAATAATATTGTCACTCTTAGTTTTTGTAATGTCACTTCACGCGTGATTTTTTTTTTGTATTGTTTATCAAAATAGAAGGTAATGTCTATTTTTAATATTTAATAAAATTTTTAAAAAGTATGAAATAATGTATATGTGTATATTATAATAAGAGTAATTTACTTAATTAAACCCGTTAAAGTTGAATACTATCAAATTGTCCTAAATGAAAATGCATTACAATTTTATCCTCCAACTTTTTATAGAAATGGTGGCACTGCTACTAGTTTTACGAAAAAAATATATATATAAAACCTGTGAAAGTACCATGATTTATGCTTTCAAAAAAAAAGTAATAAATCGTGGGTTTATTTTGGTTTTATGCTTAAACAAAGACAACCATTTATGGCCAGAAGTAAATGCTATGATCCATAGCTACTGACACGGATCCGAGACACGACACGATATGAGATTCATAAATATATTAATTTTAAAATTTTATAAGACACGGTGACATGTATATATATAAAATATAAAGTATTTTTTAGATAAATTGTAATGATATTTTAATATTTTATTGATATTAGAATATAAATTAATTTGTTAATTATTTGTAATATCTTTTTTAAGTATTTAAAATATTTTTGTTGTAATAAATAATAATATATACTATTTCTAAATTCATTTTCAACAATACATGTTAAGAATAACGTTGGATACGCTGACACGTGATGGTATTTAAGTGTGTCCAAGTATATTCGAAAAAGTTTTTTATTTCTTATTAAGACACAGTTGGACACAGCAAATACGCGTATCGAACAAATGTCTCGTATTTAAAATGTGTCCGACACACAAATATGACAACTCAATAAAGTATTTATACTTTGCAGAACTGTACATGTACTTTTGATACATGGGCATTTACCATGATTCACTCTTAAAGGAGCTTAAACCCGTTAATCTCCCATGATTTAGTTACGAAAAAAGCAAAATGTGAATACCATAAAGATTTTATAATTATTTTTACGTAAAAATATTTTTATTTTATTATTAGATGATAAATTATAAAATTTAATTATGATATAATATAAAAATATTATCTTTATTTAAAGTATGTCATAATTAATTAGAGGGATTCCTATGATTAAGAGAAAAAGACACTTTTACCCTTAAAATGCTTGTGAAGAAAATTGTCCGTACATGCAAATAGTGGGGGATCTTTCAGTCACTATAAAAAAATAACTCACTTTATCTCTTATTATAATCCCAATTAATAAAGAGATTAAGAGAAACAACTTTTCATGATTAGTGAGAGATAAAGCCTTAGCACACAACATTAATTAGTTTCACATACATACCCTTTTTGTTGTCCAGAAATGTATGCCAAGAATATGCTAAGGACATGGTGAAACTAGCATTGGAGTTGATGGAACTTATTACTCTGAGCTTAGGTTTGTCACGAAAACGATTCCATGGGTTAAGACCAAGAAGACAAATGAGATTTTCATAAGAACAAGAGTAAGAGGAAAAAAAATGGCAAACCGTAATCAGTGAAGGTGACATCTTTCAAGAATTTTTTTTTCGTGTAAAGAGATTTTGCATTGTAAAATTTTTTGTAGGTGATATCAAATTGCTTGGAGTGCTAACATTTTCTCCCCCATTTGAATCGAGAGTCTTAGCAACCATCAAAACAAAAAATATTAATTAGGAACAAATAGAAAAAATGATCAGGTCATAACAGGATTCCCATGCACATAAATAGTAGGTGTATCACAGGCATATAATATATAGTTGCATACTTGCATGTCAAATTGGCCATAAACCGCGGTTACAAGTTGGGTTTCTCATATTGTACACGACAGGAATAAATCGTTGGTCCAAACTCCAAACTAGGTTTTATGTTTTTATTTAAAATTTGTAGGCGACTTAGGATTTACAGAAAAGGACAAATAGGTCCCTAACTTTTTGTTCTGCAGAAATTTTTGTCAATGACCATTGAAAAATACTTTTAAGTTTCTGATCTTCACGAAACTTGGACGGATCAGTCCCTCCATCCAAATGCCTCCGTCAGGGACTAATCCGTCCAAGTTTTGTGAAGGTCAGGGACTTAAAAGTATTTTTTAATGATCAAAAATGAAAATGTCCGCGGGACAAAAGGTCAAGAACCTATTTGTCCTTTTCTGTAGGATTTATATAAATATTGGGAGGATAAAATTATAGGAATATTCCATTTAGACCAATCTATTAGTATCTATCTTCAACTAAATTAAATAAGTAAATTACCTTTATAATAATGTAACTATTTTT
>NC_029792.2:123043598-123043921 GCF_000816755.2 Arachis ipaensis
TTCTCTCTATTTTTTTTTCTCTCCATTTTACACATTTTTATTTTTAATATTAGATTAATAATGGTATTTTTTTGAATTGTGATCTGCTGTGATATTTTTCTAAAATGTGGGATGATTTAATTTAAGAAATACAAATTAGACCGTCTGATCTTTACGAAATACAGAAATCAGACCGTTCGATTTCTATACTCGAACTCTCCGATTTGTGTACTCTAACTTTTTTTTAATTTTTTAAACACAAATCGGAGGATCCGATTTGTGTACCTCTCATAATTTTAAAAAATACCAAAAATTATAATGTTAAAATATACTAGTGTAAAACC
>NC_029792.2:123044043-123046146 GCF_000816755.2 Arachis ipaensis
ACCGCTTTCATTAAACTTTCAGGCATAATTTTTTTTTCTTTATTTTTTTATAACAAAATAATATTTAGAATGCAATCATCACAAAAAATTCAAATAAAACAAAGAGAACTAAAGATATATACCTCTTCTCATCTTTAGAAAGTGACTTCTTCTTTGGTGGTGCAAGGTCTTGTCTAGTTCATTCACAACCATATTCACTAACAACAACAACATTCAGTGAATTTCGTAAATATGATTTTAGCTTCTAGTTATCTACTACCACTGCAAAAAAAAAAAAAATAGATCACATTCAATTTATCTAAGTTTACCTTAACATTGTTAGTATTAGCTTGCCATTTGTCTTCATATCAGCATTTAGAATTTCACCCAGTTTAAGAACATGTATAAAAAATCAGCTTTATTTTTGCCAAGAATCGTGTTCATTGTTAAAGAGTTTCAATTTTTCAAAGAGTATTTGCCTAACATCAATGTCGTGAGTTTGTTAACATCAATGTCGCAAGATTTTAAAAGAAAGTTATCAAATTCGCCGTATCCAAGGACAAATAACACCTTTTTACCATCTAAGCCATTACTAAAGTTAGTGTGAAGCCAACAATTAATCATTATGAAAACCAAATTTCAATGAAATTGCATTTATAAGAATTAAGAGGCTCAACAAAATATTAATATACGAAATTTCTAGCTGAGTATCTAAAAAGAAGAAGAAAAAGGAGCAAGCTAATGCTGTAATCCAGGAAACAAAGCATTATAATGAAAAAGTTCAACATACTGTTTTAGATAAAAGAAAAGAAAATCATCCTTCCAGCCCACATCTTATTGGTACAACTATGATAGAATAAGATATATACTGAAATTTTTTTAACAAAAATTTGTATTTCTCTATCAAGTAAATACAAATAAAAGAACAGTCTGGTATGATAAATTATACAGAATTGATATGAGAATTGATATGCAATTCTAAATTACATTTCTATTCAGAAAATTCTAAATCCTAAGCCTTTGCAACGAAGCATTAAGAATATCAATAATTCCATCAAAACTACCAAGTTTGGAACCCATCAAAGAGATAAAATTACTAAACTAACCTCTTCTTTTAAAGGAATCATAGACAATTTCAATCAGAAAATATTGCTGTCAACCTGTTGTTTCTTAATTCAAACACATTAAAATACAAAGTAATTAGTATGTTAGGTAAAATGTTTATTTGACTACTATATTCTTGATTTAGCTACTTGATCTATTATACTTTATGTATGCTCCTGCAAAATTCAGAATTCAAATTAATTCACCAATTTATGTTCATGAAATATATCAAATAGACTAAACAGAAACATTAACAAAAATTAATTTCAATTATATGATAATGGCACTGGTTATTAATAACCAATTTATATTTTTCTAAATAAATTTATTTTAAAAAATATCTTTATTATAATTATATTACAATATTACAATTAAATTGTAATATTTAATGAATAATGCACAATTATACTAATTTAAGAAAATATCTTTATTATCTATTTATTCTATTATATAAAAATCAGATTTTTGCACTTAATAACAGAACTGATGCGACATGCTCTTAAGGTGTTTCCTGATTTGTTTCATTTAATTCATTAAAGCAAATCAATTATAATTAATTAAATATATCAATTAATTAATTTAATTAATTATATTAATTATTTGATTTGATTGGAGTAAATATCGAACTATTTAATAAATAATAAATATGATAACGAAATATATGAATTAATTTAATTAGTTTATTTTTCTCAATACCCTCTATTTATATAAGATCAAATGTTTTTTACTTATTCGCTTTCTTTTCTCTCTCTCCCTCCTCTCCTCCTTCCCTCCCCTCCCCTCTCTCTCTCTCGTGTTTAGGTACAATTTTTGTAATTTATTGAATTTTTGTTTCTTTTATCTTTATTTATACATTTTATTTTTTTATATTTTTTATATTTTTTTTAATTCGTATTCTTAACATATATTTTTAGAATACATAATTGTCTTTTTTCACAATTAATATATACATTGTTTGTGTATGTGGTTTATATGTTAATGTTTTTATTGATTCTCTTTATTTTATTTTATTTTTTATTT
>NC_029792.2:123047326-123048231 GCF_000816755.2 Arachis ipaensis
TTAAAGCAAATCAATTATAATTAATTAAATATATCAATTAATTAATTTAATTAATTATATTAATTATTTGATTTGATTGGAGTAAATATCGAATTATTTAATAAATAATAAATATGATAACGAAATATATGAATTAATTTAATTAGTTTATTTTTCTCAATACCCTCTATTTATACAAGATCAAACGTTTTTTACTCATTCGCTTTCTTTTCTCTCTCTCTCTCCCTCCTCTCTCTCTCTCGTGTTTAGGTACAATTTTTGTAATTTATTGAATTTTTGTTTCTTTTATCTTTATTTATACATTTTATTTTTTTATATTTTTTAAAATTTTTATTTATTTTAATTGCTTATTATTAGACGCACACTTTTTTTTATTTTAGCTTATGATTAACAAAAAAATGTGTGATTTTTATGTTGTTTTTAAATAATCTTACTATAATTTTATTTTGTAATATTCTATTTTGTCATGTGTACTTCAATTCACACACACACAAATATATATGTGTGTATGTATATTGTCTTTTTTTGTGATTCACAATTAATATATACATTGTTTGTGTATGTGGTTTATATGTTAATGTTTTTATTGATTCTCTTTATTTTATTTTATTTTTTTGTGTGTCTCTTTGTTGCTCTTTATTTTAATTATATATATTCATTGATTTTCTTGTATTAACGCTCTTTTTATTTGAAATATCGTGACAATTTAGAGTGTATGTTGTGACCCATATGATATTCGTTAATTTAGTGTATCTTTTTAGATAGTTTATGTTATAATATATTTAAGGAGTTGACTTAAAATTATAATATGATATATAAATTTATAATATGATTTATAGTATGTTAAAATATTAGGACATTATCATATATATAGATATTTTTTTATTTGTTCATTAGATTCAGTT